>NW_028160004.1:0-29787 GCF_964263955.1 Coregonus lavaretus
AATTTCAATTCAATTCTTTCTCTCTCTCTTTCTCTCTCTCTCTCTCGCTTTCTCTCTCTCCCCCCTTCTCCTCTCTCTCTCCCTCTTCCTCTCTCTCTATCCCTCTCTCTCTCCCCTCTCCTCTCTCTCTCTCTCTCTCTCTCTCTCTCTCTCTCTCTCTCTCTCTCTCTCTCTCTCTCTCTCTCTCTCTCTCTCTCTCATTCCCTCTACATACCTCTTCCTCTCTCGCTCTCTCTCTCACGCTCTCTCTCTTTCTCCCTGCCTCCCTCCCTCCCTGTCTCGCTCTTTCTCTCTCTCTCGCGCGCTTACTATCTCTCTCTCTCGCTTTCTCTCTCTCTCCCCTCTTCTCTCTCTCTCTCTCTCTCTCTCTCTCTCCCCCTCTCCTCTCTCTCTCTCTCCCCCCTCTCCTCTCTCACTCTCTCTCCCCCCTCTCCTCTCTCCCTCTCTCTCTTTCTCTCTCTGCAACTCAGAGTGCCTGGATACAGCCCTTAGCCATGGTATATTGGCCATATACCACAAAACCCAGAAGTGCCTTATTGCTATTACAAACTGGTCACCAATGTAATTAGAGCAGGAAAAATTAATGTTTTGTCATACCCGTGGTATATGGTCTGATATACCACGGCTATCAGCCAATCAGCATTCAGGGCTCGAACCACCCAGTTTATAAATACATATATTCCGTACACTGTAATAGTGCATGACTAAAACCTTTTGGAACAAAATTGTTCCATCATGTTATTTCTAAGTTCCTTCTCTTCAATTGTATTCTCCCATGTGTTCTACCATTCCCTCTGAAAATAACAGGTGCCAACAGAATACATGCTTACTTTTACATCACTACATACCTGCATGAAAGCCCCACTGTTTTATTCCTCAACCTAAACCTCAACCAAGCACCTCAACCAAGCACCTCAACCTAAACCTCAACCTAAAGCTCAACCAAGCACCTCAACCTAAACCTCAACCTAAAGCTCAACCTAAAGCTCAACCAAGCACCTCAACCTAAACCTCAACCAAGCACATCAACCTAAACCTCAACCTAAAGCTCAACCTAAACCTCAACCAAGCACCTCAACCTACACCTCAACCAAGCACATCAACCAAGCACCTCAACCTAAACCTCAACCTAAAGCTCAACCAAGCACCTCAACCTAAACCTCAACCTAAAGCTCAACCTAAAGCTCAACCTAAACCTCAACCTAAAGCTCAACCAAGCACCTTAACCTAAACCTCAACCTAAAGCTCAACCAAGCACCTTAACCTAAACCTCAACCTAAAGCTCAACCAAGCACATCAACCTAAAGCTCAACCAATAAAAGGGTTGTCGCTCACTTTTAATACTATAAAGGGATAATTAACATCTGAAGGACAATTGCCAAGAGAGTCTTCTTTAATCTGCTCGATTAAAGCCTTCATCGAAACATTCTCCATATTGATCCACAGCAGAACATTGTTTAATTGCGGTTTCTAGGTGGCTGAAAGACAACTGTAGTTCAGATAGATAGCTAATGTTTATCTCACCCTGAGATCAATGCTACTCTGTAAAACGATCAATTTATAGGCTAGAATACAGGAACACCCCTGGATATTGAAGCTCAGGAAATTGCTTCTTTGATATTAATTCAACAGTGAGTTTCATTACTTCCAGAGTAAATTCTCCTTCCCTTGTATCACCATTTATTAAATGACTCTCCTCACTAGCCTATTGGGATGCCATTTTAACTACAGACTTACTCTAAAAGGGAAAAGAGACAGACAGAGAGAGAGAGAGAGGAGAGGGGCAGGGGGAGAGGGAGGGCAGAACAGTAACCAGGTCTACTGTGTGTAATAACATGAGAGAGCGAGAGAGAGAGAGAGAGAGAGAGAGAGAGAGAGAGAGAGAGAGAGAGAGAGAGAGAATAGGTGGTATAGTACTTTAGTAGTGAGATAGCATGACAGAATGGGTTAAGGAAAGAAGGCTTCAGCTTCCGTCACTGCTCGGCACAGATTCTCCCTCCTCCCGTCCTTTTACATTTGGAAAACTGACACATCTGACACGTCTCCAATTGCCAGTTAGTGACTTTTGATATGTAATGGTTATATCATCACAATGTCATCTCCATAGGGTAAACAATGAATGATATCATGGTTCCATCATTGTAATTCCCATAGAGTTAACAGAGCTCATTATACCGGTGGTATAGGACTGTTAGGACCATAGGAAAATACTAATGAGTGATTCCATACAAAACCAGGACAAATAGCAAATGTTTCAATATATTGTTGAACATAACATACTCTACAGGCATATAAAAGTTCCCGAGTGGGATCTCTGCTAGTTTTAAAGTTTTTATATAGAGAACTTGGTGTATCATTGCACATCCTGCAATTTACCAGCAGAGGGCGACCATTTTGAATCCATTTTGACATTCACTGTGTTGGTAATGTTTCCAACTTGGATTATAACTCTAGCAGTAGCAGAGATCCTCCTCTGGAACTGTGATATGCCCATAGAGTATATTATGTTCAACAATTTATTGAAACATTTACTAAATCAAAAATTGTGTTTTTTCAATATTCATGTTGATATTTTTCAATATTCATACATTCATGTAAAGAAAATGTTACTGAAATCTAAGTATTGCTCATACACATTTTTGCTTTGTAGCACCTACAGATGAAACATTATGAAGTTTTTAAATGTCATACATATATCAACTTTGATTAATTATTTCGATTATGCTTTTAGACACAAATGTCAAATATATGTCAACAATCCTTCCTCCAAAGGACTGGATTTAATGTTGTGAAAATGTCCAAAATAATGTCATTTTTTGTCCTGGTTTCAGCACATTTTCTAATTTCCTCTGCTCCTGACTGCATGTTCTGCCATAGAAATAGAATGAATAGAACGGGTGTCCCCATTCAAGTCAATGATAGCATAATGGGTGGACTGGCGGCCATTACGAGTGTACCCATTAGGGTTGGGCGATTTTACCATTGCATTGTCTATCGACGATGTTTGACAGCCATAGGCCCTTTTCACGTGACGTCAGACAACTTCCGTTCTGCCGCGATGCAGGTTATGTTTACATCCGGTGTCGCTTAGGAACGCTTAGCTAGTAGCACATCATTATGGAGTTCACCCAGTCCCTTTCACATCTGCCACCAATACGACTTAACGACGTAGAACGACTTGCTGACAAGTGGTCCCTTACTTCAAGATCGAAGCTTGATAAAGGCTACAAGTTCTTCGTTGAAGGTTACCTGTTTGATTATGAAGGTACGTGTTTATCTTTATTTAGCTTAAATTAGCCCTATGCTAGCGAAGGTTATGAGCTGACGAGTTTCTGTTTTGCAGCCTCTTTTTAATATTACTGCTGTTTGTATTGACCGTAAGATAAGAGTCAGTAATGTATTAATGGCTAATGCTGCGCCCTTTCTCCCAATCACTGTATTGAAACAGTCTCAAGTGTAGTTAACGGTGAGGTGACAGTGAGAGGGCGATGTTACAGGTCCATGAAGAAAAATGAGGAGGCTCATCGGCTTCAGGTTTCTCAGATAAACAGTTCTCTAACATTATGATAAGATAGGTTAAGATAGATAAGTTTTCTTTTTGTTGTGTTTTGCTGCGGTTGCAGATTTAATAAGAATTACTATACATTCATGAATAAACTAACTGCCTAACAAAGGGTTAGATAGCTAGCTAAGTAAACTTGTTACATTACAGCCAGGCAGCAATGTAACGCTACCTTTTAACGTTATCGGTATCTGGTACTAAGTTGTTGTTAGCTAACGTTAGCCCACTTTTAAGTAACTAAGGCAGTGAACAATTATGAATTAACAATAACGTTAGCAAGTTACAAACCATTGCATATACGTAAACATTATTACTCTTAACTTTACTAATTTAACTTAAACGTACCTTTTGGAATTTCTTCAAGTAGCTAGCTTGCTAGTTAGTGGTCAACAGTTGTATTTTCGTTGAGAAGTCTCAGGTTACGGGCGAACGGAAGTGAAGTTAACCTGCTACGCGGAAAGGCGGAAGTTAGATGACGTCATCGTGAAAAGGGCCTATTGTCGATGGTGACAACATTGTGATGTCACAAACGAAGGTTTAGCATATTTGAACTTGACTGTATCGCCGAAGTCTGGCAGCGTACAACAGCGCAGCACAGTGAGCACACAGCAGGGCGTCATGCCTAATGGCCTATTCCCTATTTGCCATAGCCTACATTTTCAAAGCATATGTGGTAGATTAGATTAGAAGTTTAATAGTCATTACAGGGTACAGTGAAAGTCTTAAGCTCCGAGCTCCAACAATGCACCAAAGCAATGAAACATGTCAGATAGGGCCTAACGTGTTTTCCCCCTCTCCTATCTGTCAGATGATCATGGGCCTTTTGCAGCGCACACTCCGTTGTCTGACTTATTGTTTTAAAATCTTAATTTCCCTTTTTCTACCCAATTCCCATTCGATTTTAATGTGACTCTTTCATGATCAAGCATTGAATGAATCTATAGGCCTAACAGAGTTCTATGTTAGAAAGATGTTTGCTAATAGCCTAAATAGAAACATAGTATAGTAATAATGAGAGAGAGAACAAACTATTGCAAGATAGACTAATGGAATAGGAAGTTTAAACAAACCTGGTACATTTCTGCTTTACTTGACCAAAGTGTAGGCAAAAATCCCTCCTTGCAAACCAAACAGCTAATACTATAGGCCTACACATAGGCTATTGTCAAGAAAAGTATATAAAATATATATATATATAAAAGTATATTCAAAGACATTAAAGGGTTTATTAATGTCCTTGAATTACGCAACTGGAAATCGGGCATAAGCTCCCGCAGCAGCACTTTCAATAAGCGGGAACAAAAAAAAATGAATGATGAGTCAGTGTCGGAGTTGTCTCACAAACAACTTTATTTTTAATAGCTTACAAATTGTGCATTTATATAAGTCAACAACAATCAGATAAAACAAATGATTTATAACATTCTTTATAACACTTGAATTAACATTGGCTTAGGTTAAAAACGAATAGGCCTAGTATACTTATGCTATGCCTTTTGCCTATTGATCTGTACAAATCCTAAATATAAATTACAAAATAAATAAAGTAGCCTAAACGAAATAAGTAAGAAAATAACCCGTCTTCAGTCAGCTGTTTTTTTAAAAACGATTTTGATGGTTATTTTGTTTTCATGGATGTCTTCATCCATAACCGTTGGTTACACGGTTCTACGGTAATTGTGCCAGCCCTAAAACACACACACAGGAAAGCATGCACACACTTTAGTGCAGCTGTAGCCTTTCAGAGGGTCAGTGTGACTAGGCCTCTGGAGAGAAGAGGCTGTGTGTGTGTGTGTGTGTGTGTGTGTGTGTGTGTGTGTGTGTGTGTGTGTGTGTGTGTGTGTGTGTGTGTGTTTGGTAATTTAGGGTTGGAGTGTGAAGCCTCTGTTCGTTAATCCCCTAATCTGCTGAAGCCTGAAAATCACCGCCGTCATCTGTCAGACAGGGTAGAGCATGCGCGCACACACACACACACACACACACACACACACACACACACACACACACACACACACACACACACACACACACACACACACACACACGTAAAAGCATACACACACACGCAAACGCACACACATACACACAGAGAGAAATCCCTCACAGGTGTTAAGAGTTACTATGTTAATACATAACCCATATAGATGGAGAGAGAGGGAGAGAGAGAGAGAGAGAGAGAGAGAGAGAGAGAGAGAGAGAGAGAGAGAGAGAGAGAGAGAGAGAGAGAGAGAGAGAGAGAGAGAGAGAGAGAGAGAGAGAGAGAGAGAGAGAGAGAGAGCGACACTCCTTATGGACTCAAACGGGAAATATATACAAGAAAATAAACTTTTTCCCAAACACACAGTCTCTAAACTCTGGTGTCCAAACACCCAGCGCGCCCGAGACCTTCTGTCTGAGGACCAACTAGGGTCACCTAGCCACATAATAATACACACAGGCACAAAAGACCTGAGAGCACAGCAGGAAAGGGTGGCCACATCACTCAAGGAGTGATTGAAAAAGCTTCTTCTACTTTCCCCAATGCACAAGTGGTTATCTCCACCCTGCTACCATGAAAATACTTTCACCATGCTACCATACAGCAGGTAAACGCAACGATTTCCCACGACTGTGCCTCAAAACCAAATGTTTACCTGGCCCACCACTCCACCCTGGACTTTAACAGCCTTTATGAACAGGTCCACCTATACGAGGTAACAGTGCCCACCTTCGCCAAGATCCTAAAGGACATCGCCCTCAACCGCAGCACCAACACCTCACACAGGAGCAACAGATGAACAGACACCCCACTCAGACCAGCGAGACACTCTCCTAGACCTGCGGGACCCCCCCCAGGACCTACACATAGAGGACCCCCGCCGAGAGGACCTACATCCAGACCACAGCACCACCAGCGACATCCACACCCCACCCTAACCAATCAACACCCCCCCAAGTAAACCATGCCCACACCCCATTTAGGCCCCCTCAGATCAGACCTATGCCCCTCCTGCCCACCCCATGCCCCCCACTCCCACAAAGGGGGCCTCAACATGAAAGTCACACATACGCCCAGGCTGTGAGTAGGCAAACAGACCCAACCCCCACTCTTATACTATCCCAAGCCAATGGCATATACCAGATGCTCAGCAGGATCTGCTCACACTTAATGGTCTGAGGCCAAACCACACGACTAACAACATTGGACATTTTATCGAACACAAAGACTTCACTATCTCATCCTGGAATATCCAAGGCCTGAGGTAATCTGCCTTTGGCTTAAAGAGCAGGAACCTGGACTTCACCAGAAATACAGACATTGTAATCCTACAAGAAACATGGTATAGAGGAGATGGACCCACTGGTTGCCCTCTAAGTTACAGAGAGCTGGTAGTCCCATCCACCAAACTACCAGGAGTAAAACAGGGAATAGAGCAGACCTAACTCTCTCTGTTAAATTAATCAAAACAGGAACATTTTACATTTGGCTAGAAATTCAAAACAAAAATTATCTCAACAGAGAAACATGTCCTCCTGTATGCTACCTATATCCCCCCACTAGAGTCCCCATACTTTAATGAAGAAAGCTTCTCCATCCTGGAGGGAGAAATCAACCATTTCCAGGCCCAGGGACATGTACTAGTCTGTGGCGACCTAAATGCCAGAACTGGACAAGAACCTGACACCCGCAGCACACAGGGGGACAAACACCAACCTGGAGGTCACAGCATTCCCTCCCCCATATGCCCCACTAGGCACAACTACGACAACATAACCAACAAAAAACGGGTCACAACTCCTGCAGCTCTGTCGCACACTGGATCTGTACATAGTCAATGGTAGGCTTCGAGGGGACTCCTACGGTAGGTACACCTATAGCTCATCTCTTGGCAGTAGTACTGTAGATTACTTTATCACAGACCTCAACCCAGACTCTCTCAGAGCGTTCACAGTCAGCCCACTGACACCACTATCAGATTACAACAAAATCACAGTCTACTTGGACAGAGGAATACTCAATCATGAGGCATCAAAGCCAAAGGAACTGAATAATATTGAGAAATGCTATGGATGAAAGGAAAGTAGTGTGGAAACTTACCAAAAAACATTTAGGCAACAACAAATTCAATCCCTTTCAGACAACTTCCTGTACAAAATGTTTCACTGTAATAGTGAAGGAGTAAATTTGGCAGTAGAAAACCTAAACAGTATTTTTGACCTCTCAGCTTCCCTATCAAATCTAAAAAATGCAAGCAGACAACCATAGAAAATTAACAACAATGACAAATGGTTTGATAAAGAATGCAAAAACCTAAGAAAGAAATTGAGAAAACTATCCAACCCAAAACATACAGACCCAGAAAACCAGAGCCTACTCTATATGGTGAATCACTAAAACAATACAGAAATACACTACAGAAAAAGAAGGAACAGCACGTCAGAAATCAGCACAACGTAATTGAAGAATCCATAGAATGTAACCACTTTTGGTAAAATTGGAACACACTAAACAAACAACAAAACGAAGAGTTATCTATTCAAAATGGAGACGTATGAATTTTTTCAAATCAAATCAAATTGTATTTGTCACATGCAGCGAATATAACAGGTGTAGACCTTACAGTGAAATGCTTACTTACAAGCCCTTAACCAACAATGCAGTTTTAAGAAAAACAAGTTAAGAAAAATATTTACTGAAAAACTAAGTAAAAAATAAAAGAGCAACAATAAAATAACAGTAACGAGGCTATACACAGGGGGTACCTGTACTGAGTCAATGTGCGGGGGTACAGGTTAGTCGAGGTAATTGAGGTAATATGTGACTTGTTTCAGGAAACTAGGCATATGTCGTGGGTCACTAATTCACAGGAGAGCCATTTGAACGTAAACCTTTTATGTTGATCTAAATGCGTTTTGGGGAATATGTGAACTTTCATGTGCCTTAATAACAAACTTGTATGCCATCTGTAAATACGAATAAAATTGTTCAATTACGAGCCTAGTTGGTTAAGCCACAGAAAAAGGCAGCAACCTTCCCACTAGCCATGATTGGCTGAGATAATGAGTGGGCTGGACATGCCGAGAGAGGACTTCGGATTGGTCTGCCATATAGCACGCTTCTGTCTATTTGAGCAGGTCAGTATGTGTAGGTAATCCTGTCTAACGCTGCTTTTTTTTAAATGTATCATGTAGTGGAGCTGCGTAAGTGTTGCTCGACACTTTCTGGGGGATCAAGTTTTGAAATCAGTGGAATTAGAGTATGATAGCTAAAGAGATGGAGAAAACACCTGTCTCCGGATAACATCTTCAAACTAAGGACAATCATGGCATCTGTGACAGGGAGACACGTCCATCCATGCATGATGTATATGGGTAAGATAGTCTAGCTAGCTACATTTTCAGATATTACACGTTTCTAATTTTGACAGAAAGTGGTTTCATTTCAAGTTAAAGTGTACTGTTAGCTAGCTAGCTAACATTAGCTGGATGGCTCGCTAGCTAACGTTACGTGTATGATCTTATTATTCGTATCTCAGAGCCATTTACTTGCTAACATTGAACCTGGTTCGTTAGCTACCTGCAGATTCATGCAGGGTAGTAACGTCATGAGTTGTGATTATGGTTCATTGTTTACCTAGCTAGCTAGCTAGCTACAAGTCTTAACAAAAGACTCCACTATGCAAGTAACCATTTCGGGTGAGTTTGTAAATTCAGTCTGAGTATGCCAGAGAGCAGAATAATTGATGAATTTACGAACGCACAACACCCATTGAATATGGCAGGTGTCAGTAAACATTGGCAAAATGTTTTAATTAAATTGCTGCCAGCAGCACAGTTACAGTCACCAACGCTCTGGATAACATGAAAACAGCCTAAATGAGAGAACACCCCATTGACCATTTTACTTGCCCTAGCAGAGCTGGTTAGGCTGTTATCATGTTATCCAGAGGTAAACAATGAACCATAATCCCAATTTTGTGTCTGGAAGTAGCTAGCAAGCTAGCCAATGTTAGCCAGTTAGCTTGGGTGCTTGACTGCCATTGTGAGGTCAGAACGCTTGGATCAACCCTACTCATCAGCCAGAGCGTCAAGTGTGTGCTCTGAACTCTCCGAGAGCGAACCGAGATGGGTGGGGCTAAAGTTTAAGAGGGTGTGAAGGATGCTGAATGGGTTTAGACAAAGAAGAGCTCTTAAGTAAGTA
This sequence comes from Coregonus lavaretus, assembly GCF_964263955.1. Taxonomy (NCBI): domain Eukaryota; kingdom Metazoa; phylum Chordata; class Actinopteri; order Salmoniformes; family Salmonidae; genus Coregonus; species Coregonus lavaretus. The sequence continues at coordinate 9,744 of NW_028160004.1, forward strand.
CCAAAACATTCAAAGGCCATTTTCTCAAAAGTGAGATTACAAGTTTATCAACTTTCAAAGCAGAATTACTTTCCCATTGTTCCCTTAAATGCAGTGTATGATATACAATTTTGAAGCGCTGTGTATCTGCTTTTATCCAATGTAAAAAACACCATTTCAAATGTTGCTACATAAGACTGAATCAAGGCGGTCGGTCACATATGTACACATAGGTAGGGGTAAAGTGACTATGCATAGATAATAAACAGCGAGTAGCAGCAGCGTAAAAAAAAGGGGGAGGGGGTGAATGCAAATAGTCCGGGTAGGCAGTTGATTAGCTGTTCAGCAGTCTTATGGCTTGGGGGTAGAAGCTGTTAAGAAGCCTTTTGGACCTAGACTTGGCGCTCCGGTACCGCTTGCCGTGCGGTAGCAGAGAGAACAGTCTATGACTAGGTGGCTGGAGTCTTTGGTAGATTTTTAAGAACTTCCTCTAACACCAACTGGTATAGAGGTCCTGGATGGCAGGAAGCTTGGCCCCAGTGATGTACTGGGCCATACGCACTACCCTCTGTAGCACCTTGTGGTCGGAGGCCAAGCAGTTGCCATACCAGGCGATGATGCAACCAGTCAGGATACTCTCGATGGTGCAGCTGTATAACTTTTTGAGGATCTGAGGACCCATGCCAAATCTTTTCAGTCTCCTGAGGGGGAATAGGCATTGTTGTGCCCTCTTCACGACTGTCTTGTTGTGTTTGGACCATGATAGTTTGTTGGTGATGTGGACACCAAGTAACTTGAAGCTCTCAACCTGCTCCACTACAGCCCTGTCGATGAGAATGGGGGCGCGCTTCGCCCTCCTTTTCCTGTAGTCCACAATCATTTCCATGGTCTTGATCATGTTGTTGTCCTGGCACCACATTGCCAGGTCTCTGACCTCCTCCCTATAGGCTGTCTCATCATTGTCGGTGATCATGCCTACCACCATTGTGTCATCGGCAAACTTAATGATGGTGTTGGAGTCGTGCCTGGCCATACAGTCAAGGGTAAACAGGGAGTGCAGGAGGAGACTGAGCATGCACCCCTGAGGGGCCCCCGTGTTGAGGATCAGCGTGATAGATGTTTTGTTGCCTACCCTTACCACCTGGGGGCGGCCCGTCAGGGAGTCCAGGATCCAGTTCCAGAGGGAGGTGTTTAGACCCAGGGTCCTTAGCTTAGTGATGAGCTTTGAGGGAACTATGGTGTTGAATGGTGAGCTGTAGTCAATGAACAGCATTCTCACATAGGTGTTCCTTTTGTCCAGGTGGGAAATGGCAGTATTGAGTGGAATAGAGATTGCGTCATCTGTGGATCTGTTGGGGCGGTATGCAAATTGGAGAGGGTCTAGGGTTTCTGGGATGATGGTGTTGATGTGAGCCATGACCAGCCTTTCAAAGCACTTCATGGGTACAGACGTGAGTGCTACGGGTCAGTAGTCATTTAGGCAGGTTACCTTGGTGTTCTTGGGCACAGGGACTATGGTGGTCTGCCTGATCACCGACAACGACGAGACAGCATATAGGGAGGAGGTCAGAGACCTGGCCATGTGATGCCAGGACAACAACCTCTCCCTCAACGTGATCAAGACAAAGGAGATGATTGTGGACTACAGGAAAAATAAGAGGACCGAGCACATCCCCATTCTCATCGACGGGGCTGTAGTGGAGCAGGTTGAGAGCTTGATGTTCCTTGGTGTCCACATCACCAACAAACTAACATGGTCCAAGCACACCAGGACAGATTTGGCATGGGTCCTCAGATCCTCAAAAGGTTCTACAGCTGCACCATCGAGAGCATCCTGACTGGTGACATCACTGCCTGGTACGGCAACTGCTCTGCCTCCGACTTCAAGGCACTACAGAGGGTAGTGCGTACGGCCCACTACGTCCCCCTGTAGCTCAGTTGGTAGAGCATGGCGCTTGCAATGCCAGGGTTGTGGGTTCGTTTCCCACGGGGGGCCAGTATGAAAATGTATGCACTCACTAACTGTAAGTCGCTCTGGATAAGAGCGTCTGCTAAATGACTAAAATGTAAAAATGTAAATCACTGGGGCCAAGCTTCCTGCCATCCAGGACCTCTATACCAGGCGGAGCGCTAAGTCTAGGTCCAAGAGGCTTCTAAACAGCTTCTACCCCCAAGCCATAAGAATCCTGAACATCTAATCAAATGAATATTGCATGCCCCCCCCCCCCTTTTACGCTGCTGCTACTCTCTGTTTATTATCTATGCATAGTCACTTTAATAACTCTACCTACCTGTACCTATTACCTCAATTACCTCGACTAACTGGTGCCCCCGCACATTGACTTGGTACCGGTACCCCCTGTATATAGCCTCGCTACTGGTATTTTACTGCTGCTCTTTAATTATTAGTTACTTTTATTTCTTCTTCTTTTAAATGTTTTATTTTTATTTTTTATTATTCTTTCTTAAAATTGCGTTGTTGGTTAAGGGCTTGTAAGTAAGCATTTCACTGTAAGGTCTACACCTGTTGTATTGTCGCATGTGACAAATACAATTTGATTTGTATGTGTGTGTGTGTGTGTGTGTGTGTGTGTGTGTGTGTGTGTGTGTGTGTGTGTGTGTGTGTGTGTGTGTGTGTGTGTGTGGGTGTGCGTGTCAAGCCAAGCCAAGTGGGGCAGCCTGAGGGCTTGTGTGGTGATTGTAGCTGACACAGCCTGCTGTCCACTGTGAGCTCTTAGTAACACCAAAGACCACAGCCAGGCAGGACACACACACACACACACACACACACAGAAGTAACGCAGTCTGGCAGGTGAAGAGAGGATGAGGACACATTAGGGTTAATCGGGCGTTGGCTCTCTGACCACTGCAGAGTGTGTGTGTGTCCCTAATGATCTCACTCATCTCATCTGAGATTTGTGCCTTCTCACTTATTCATCTGCCACTCTCAGAGGCGAGAGGGAGGGAGGGAGTTAGGGGTGGAGAAATCAGACAGGGATCACAGAGAAGAAGGAAGCAGAGAGAGAGAGAGAAAGAGAGATGGAAAAAGGTAGAGCACTGGATGAATAAAAGTGTAAAGCCCCGTGCGGTGTGCTATCATGTGTCCAGCTCTATATCAAACTTCCCCTTATATCCTGATTTGATATGAATCAGAGATTTGAGTTGGCTATATGGACACACATTTCTAGTAGCTAAGGATTCTGCCCTGAATGAACAACAAGTGGGATCAGTTGGAGTGGAGTTTAAACCAGACAGACATACAGGCTGACAGTCAGACTGACTTACAGACAGACAGACAGACAGACAGACAGACAGACAGACAGACAGACAGACAGACAGACAGACAGACAGACAGACAGACAGACAGACAGACAGACAGACAGACAGACAGACAGACAGACAGACAGACAGACAGACAGAGGCGAAGCCATGGCAGGGCTGGGCAGAGGCCTTGCCAGATTGAACACTGGCCCACCCAATCAGGATGGCTTAAAATATATTTTTAAAATGTAATAAATGAACTTAATTTGTTGTTTGTATTGTCTCTCGATTAATCAGAAATGTTGAAAAATGCAGTAGGAAGTTACAGGGATCTAATTGGTTATATCGCAATCATATGGTACCACTAAAATGCGAGTGTTCCCCACTACAGTGATCAATGGAAAATCGCAGTATTTATCATGGAAGTGGTATGGACAGTTTTATTTGCTGGAATATAGTTCGACAAGGGACATTATTTTCTGCGAAATGTGTAGACATTTCCCAGAGGCCACAATGGAAGGCTCATTTGTTAGAGATGGATATAAGGATTTGAAGCACCTTCGCAAGGCATGCTTCGGTCATGAATTCCAATCCCTTATTGAAGTTTTGGACAGCTTCAGCCATCAGATCGTGCATGCTGACTGCACGTCTCAACCATTTAGCCCTGTTGTCCTTTGAAAGGGAACTCAGTGACTCTTTGGACTATGATTAAATCATCTCCATCTTCAACACCAAGCCTAGGCGTCTACGTCTTGTGCTGTAAAACGTGAAACACAAAAAAGGTAAGACTGAATACTGTTTATTTATGGTTTAGCCTAATGTTTTCATGCCTGCCTTGGTAGGCCAAGCCTATATGTGTTTAAATCAAAGTGAATTACTGTATTCATACTGTGTTATTAGGCTACTGAACAAAAATATGAACTCAACATGTAAAGTGTTGGTCCCATGTTTCATGAGCTGAAATAAAAGTTCCCAGACATTTTCCATTCCCTCAAAAAGCTTATTTCTCTTACATTTTGTGCACAAATGTGTTTACATCCCTGTTAGTGAGCATTTCTCCTTTGCCAAGATAATCCATCCACCTGACAGGTGTGGCAGATCAAGAAGCTGATTAAACAGCATGATCATTACACAGGTGCACCTTGTGCTGGGGACAATAAAAGGCTACTCTAAAATATGCAGTTTTGTCACACAATGCCACAGATGTCTCAAGTTTAGAGGGAGTGATCAATTTGCATGCTGACTGCAGGAACCTGAACTTTTGCCAGATAATTTAATGTTCATTTCTCTACCATAAGCCACCTCCAATGGCATTTTAGATAATTTGGCATTTTAGATAATTTGGCATTATGTCCAACCGGCCTCACAATCGCAGACCACGTGTAACCACGCCACCCCAGGACCTTCACATCCGACTTCTTCAATTGCAGGAACGTCTGAGACCAGCCACCCGGACAGCTGATGAAACTGTGGGTTTGCAGAACCAAATAATTTATTCACAAACTGTCAGAAACCGTATCAGGGAAGCTCATCTGCGTGCTCGTCGCCCTCACCGGGGTCTTGACCTGACTGCAGTTCGGCGTAGTAACCAACTTCAGTGGGCAAATGCTCACCTTCGATGGCCACTGGCACGCTGGAGAAGTGTGCTCTTCACGGATGAATCCCGGTTTCAACTGTACCGGGCAGATGGCGTATGTGTGGGTGAGCGGTTTGCTGATGTCAAACATTGTGAACAGAGTACCCCGTGGTGGCAGTGAGGTTATGGTATTGGCAGGCATAACCTATGGACAACGTAAAAACAATTGCATTTGATCAATGGCAATTTGAATACACAGAGATACTGTGACGAGATCCTGAGGCCCATTGTCATTCCATTCATCTGCCTCCATCACCTCATGTTTCTGCATGATAATGCACATCCCCATGTCGCAAGGATATGTACACAATTCCTGGAAGCTGAAAATGTCCCAGTTCTTCCATGGCCTGCATACTCACCAGACATGTCACCAACCATTGAACATGTTTGGGATACTCTGGATCGACGTGTACGACAGCGTGTTCCAGCTCCCGCCAATAACAATCAACTTCGCACAGCCATTGAAGAGGAGTGGGACAACATTCCACAGGCCACAATCAACAGCATGATCAACTCTATGCGAAGGAGTTGTGTCCCACTGCACGCGGCAAATGGTGGTCACACCAGATAATGACTGGTTTTCTGATCCACGCCCCTACTTAAACTTTATGTTTAAGGTATCAGTGACCAACAGATGCATATCTGTATTCCCAGTCATATGAAATCCATAGATTAGGGCCTAATTTATTTATTTCAATTGACTGATTTCCTTATATGAACTGTAACTGAATAAAATCTTTGAAATTGTTGCATGTTGCATTTATATTTGTGTTCAGTGTATGAGGATTTCATGTTTTCATGCCTGCCTTGGTAGGCCAGGTTTAAGTTAGCTGATTCCAGTGAGCTACTGTATTCATACCCGCCGTGGTATTATATATAATGACTTCATGTTGCTTATTCAACGTGAGCTATTCATTTCATACTCCCCTCAAGATATCGGCTTAAAGTGCTTGTATTGTATTGTGTGTGGCTGTTTTCATATGGCAGAAAGTGTGCACTTTTAGGCTTAATGAAAACATTTTCAGGGCTTTCTATTCTTCCTTGCTTCTTTGTGCAATAGTGCAATAATCTGTTTGTGCATATTTCAATCCAGTGCCGAGCTGGTGTCCGGCCTATACGCTAACCATGGTCCTGAATCCACCTGTTGTGCCTGTACAGTAGATCGCTCCTTTGAGTGGGAGTGGTCTATCTGATCTGATAATATGTTGATAATTTCATGAGGTTGGACTGTTGGACTGAACACTTCAACCGTTATCCGTATTTTGTAACAGTATAATTTTTCCTATTTTATCACTGCACTTGTCTGCTGCTGTAGAATCTCTCTCGCTCTCTCTCTCTCTCTGAATATGTAAGTGATAGACATGTTGTGTATTTCATTACGTTTGTTTACTGTCAGACTCGGACAGTTGGCCTGTTTTGTCAGCGGTGTTGTTATAAGCGGTTGTGTAGTTGTGCACTTGCGCTGCCTACTTGGCAATAATAACGGGTTTGTTTGTCAAGGGATGATTATTATTTTTTTTATTTTTTTGTTAAACCATAGCATAGGCCTATGTTATTCATCACCATGGGCAGGTAATGTGACTTGATCGGCGCTGGCTTAGCCCGGAAATTCGGATCTAAGATGTCAGCACCGGACAGCTTCGTCCTCCGCTCTGTTCTCTGACTCCTGATAATCACATTCACAAGGCGAATTGTGCATTTATTCCCATGTCTCATGAGTTCTACAGTTTAAACTAGCCACTTTATTTTGCTTCTCAATAGAAGAGCTTTAGGGACAGGCTATGATGTTTAGGCCAGGGCCCTAATTCTGGTAGCGATCACCATTTCCCCTATTGACGAAATAGCCTCAGCCTACATAAATCATGTGGCAAAGACTACAGCTTAGAAAGGTTATTAAATAAATATTAATATTAGGGTAGAAATATGTGGACACCATAGTGTACGGAATTGAATGTAGCCTAGGCCTTTTTATGTAACCCATAACTCTCCTCTAGCAAAACGCACAATACAGAGATGAATCAGCAGCGACTAGCATCCAAACCTTCAGCTGCTGTGAAGTGTAGGAATTCCTTGAGTATCCCGTTCTCATGTAACACACAACCACTGAAATCTGTTCCTTTTCTTACCTCCGCGGGTATCTAGACCCTTAGCCTAACATGTCAGCCATAAAGGCTAGGTCTATTAGGCCTATTCAATTCTGGATATCATGATGGATGTATTTCGCATTGCCATGATTTTAGGTAATTTAGAGTAGCCTACATCTGTTCATCATATAATTTTTCACGCAGGGCGACTTTCCATTCTCCAGGCAGGCCGCTTGGATTTTTTTTGTCAACATTTGAGTATACCCACTTCTCCATGCACCACGACTACACCACTGATGTCTCGGTATTTTTGCTGGAAAATGTTGACCCAGTAATTTTTTACTCAGGACCAGCAACACAGCAATGTCTGCCTACGCCTCTGCAGACAGGCCCGGGCATGGAGGGAACGCACCAAGTTGATCAGCCCCTTGGGAGGTTTAGCTTTAGCCTAGTGACATCGGCAGAGACAGGTCAAGCTGCCGCAGCATGGAAGTGGCGAGAGCTTTATTATGATAAAGTGACAGTAGCCAGCTGCCTGCCCCGCATACACACACACCGCGGTCAGAGAGAGCTTGAGCGCTGCGGTATCCATAGGCGACAGATCAGAACTAGTAGTGAGCTGAGCAATGCATGACTCAACAACCGTACGGCAGGTCCGATCACTGCACTGCTGGAGGTAGATGAGCGGTGTAGATACAGCAACACCACAGTGTGCAAAATGTAGCTTATGCCCTATACTGTTTGTGACATGCTGCAGGCTACTGCTGACTGGGTCAGCAACAGCTAAAGAAGGCTAGATGACTAGCAGACTCGATATCTCAAGGAACGGAACTTAAGCCTAAGGTAACTCGTCTATTTCTAATAGGTGCTACAGTGATAACAGAGGGCTGGATTCAGTGCTGGTAGCCTATTCTGTAGCGACATGCGCTTCTTGCGAGAGTCAGTAAAGGGAAACTAGCATGGTTCACTCTCGTATCCCTTCACATCCCCACACCACTCGGATCTAGCAGCAGTAGCATCTAAGATCATTCAAATCCTGGCAGAGTCGGACATCTTAGCTGAGAGGCTAGTGTCGTTTCAGACAGTCACTCAGAGACACCCACCCCTCCTCTTTTCTCTCTTCTGGGGATAGACTTTGGAAACAAACATTTGACGACGCAGTGTTACCTGCACTCGCGAACACGCACGCACACACAAGAAACCTCAATGTCATCGCAGGCTACATTGCAGCCCTTGTCTCACACCGAGTGTGATAAAAACGGATGCAGACACATTTAGGCGATATATCGTTTGTTGTTTAAGCACAACAATAGACCACAACCACTCTGCATTGGAACCAGTGATGTGGAAACGATCAGAGTCACCAGCATAGCTCCAAAGGGAATATAGAATTCCTTACCTGTCTCTCAGCCGCGCGGCTCGCTCTTCATAATCCTTTCCAACGGAAACTTTTCCTCCACTCTAGACAAACGGTCAAAAATACTTTTTTTTTAGTTCTCCCTCGAAAATATACTTTGAACCCCCACCCCTCACAAATATAGAAAGGCTGACGCTGAGAGGAGAGAGAGAAAAATAGGTTTCTGAATTCTGGGAAAATCGATAATCAAAATGGATCATACAATCCAGCAAGGTTATTTTCCTCTCTTTCGAATCAGAAAACACTAGATGCTACAGATTCAAACAAACGGAGCGTTGTATTTCTACCGCACGTCTCTACACAAGATGCGATACACACAAACACATACGCACGCACCGCAAGCAAGCATTCTCTTGACTGAATGAGCGCGGTGGCCAATCCGAAACGCTGCGCGCGAGGCGCGAGGGAGCGAGGCTGGGGGAGTTACCGTTCCATTCAGCCCGGAGCATTCCAATGCGCGCTCACGGTCAAGTCAACTGTCATTAGCAGATCATATGGGCTGCAATCTGCCTTCTGATGCCTTTGGCGGGAAGGTTGATGTGATGATGATGATATGTGAGTTGAAATATTGTAATGAAACAGAAGGAGACAAATTCAGGCTATGGAAAAAAAAACGAAGAAAGACATGACAAAATGAAAAGGAAATTTCTGGAGTTCAGTCTATTTTTGTGTGCATGAACAAGCCTTCACTTTTTTAGGAAAAAGCTTATGCTGGGAATCTTATTTCTGTAGCATTTTTTCAAATAAATGTAAGTGCTTATAAACAACGTTGCTATTGTACATATAGGCTAGTTTTCCCCATAATTTATCAGCACAAAGCCACTCAAGCACCCTGGCATTATAAATGCTTATATAATTGGTCACTAGACCTATACCAGCATTGATTCAAGATTAGTCCCCTGTAGCTCAGTTGGTAGAGCATGGCGCTTGCAAAGCCAGGGTTGTGGGTTTGTTTCCCACTGGGGGCCAGAATGAAAATGTATGCACTCACTAACTGTAAGTCGCTCTGGATAAGAGTGTCTGCTAAATGACTAAAATGTAAATGCAAATGTTTTATTGACATCATATAGCCGACTTATACAAGATGTACTGTATTTGATCATTGTCAGAGGGTAGGTCTACCTGGTCTCACAGCCAAGGAAGGTGATTGAAAACTGAATTTCTGTGTTCAAGACCAAAGAAAAAGGGGGAAACTTGTTTTACAAGAAAATACACTTTTGCTCAATGACACTTTGCACTGAATTGAAGCAAAAATAAATGTGCTTCTGTCAGCCCAAACTTGACAAAAGGAAAGGAAAACATGATAATAAAGTTTACAATATTATGGGAATTACAGTGCATTTTCACATAACACAACAATTTGAATAGCCATGCTAGCTTCGCCCTCGTGGGTGCTAGCAAGCTAGCAAGCTAGCAAGCATGCTGGGTATCAACAGCCAATTCATTAGGGGCATGCTAGGTATAAACAGCCAATCCATTAGGGGCTGTAATCTATAGAGAGCTTTAATTGGTCTATAACGCCACAATGTCACAGAGTATTCGCATAAAGTTTAGCTTTCCACAACTTTGGTCCTGCCTTGTTCATGCTCCCTCGCCATCAAGCTCGCATTGCCCTGTTCACGCTCCCTCGCCATCATGCTCGTATTGCCCTGTCCACGCTCCCTCGCCATCATGCTCGCATTGCCCAACGGTCCCCCGCCCACTTCCCTTCCCTCCATTGAAAATGAATGGCTTCTGAAGTTTCATCGCCCCATGACAGTGGATTTCCAAAGGGAACGACAGGGTGCGATGAAACTTCAGATCCCTGGATTGGCTGTTGATACCTAGCACTACCTAGCCTGCTTGCTAGCACCCACATGAGGGCGAAGCTAGCATGGCTATCCAAATTATTGTGTTATGTGGGAATCCCCTGTTACCCTACAAACTCCCGCAGCGGTGACAATGTAAAGGCTACACTCCCAAATTATTACATGCGCCTAGTCAAACCCCCGGGAGAACAACTGGGAAGTGACAGGTAAAAAAAAACTTTTTTTTTATACCTGTATGATAACTAAAATTACTCAAGGGGAGGGAACATTTTGACAACAACATTACTCTATTGAGCTACAGGGGAGGTGGCTGAGACATGAATATGTTGCCAAATCATGATCTGCTCAAGTGTCTTTAGCAACATGAAAGGGTTTGTAGGCTATGTAGGGAAAATGGTCAGTGGTGTAAAGTACTTAAGTAAAAATACTTTAAAGTACTACTTAAGTCGTTTTTTGGGGTATCTGTAGTTATATTTAGGGTATCTGTACTATATTTTTGACAACTTTTGCTTTTACTTCACTACATTCCTAAAGAAAATAATGTACCTTTTACTCCATACATTTTCCCTGACACCCAAAGTACCCGGTACATGTTGAATGCTTAGCAGGACAGGGAAATGGTCCAATTCACGCACTTATCAAGAGAACATGTGGTCATCCCTACTGCTTCTGATCTGGCACACTCACTAAACACAAATGCATCATTTGTAAATTATGCCTGAGTGTTTGAGAATACCCCTGGCTATCCGTACATTTTAAAAACAAGAAAATGGTGCCGTCTGCTAATATAAGGAATTTGAAAGGATTTATACTTTTACTTTTACTTTTGATACTTAGGTATATTTTAGCAAGTACATTTACTTTTGATACTTAAGTATATTTAGAACCAAATACTTTTAGACTTTTACACAAGTAGGATTTTACTAGGTGACTTTCACTTTTACTTGAGTAACTTTCTATTAAGGTATCTTTACTTTTACTCAAGTATGACAATTGGGTACTTTTTCCACCACTGGAAATGGCCACTACAGTCACATGACACATACAAAATTATACACAGTATTTTGGTCATGCTTTGAATATTATTTTTGGCCATGTATCTGCAGTGCTTTATGCCATTTTAACTGTATGCACCACACCCTCTTTCTGGGCAAGGCAAAACCCACTGGCACAGACGTCATTTTCACATCTAGTTTTTATTTGCATTTGGTTGAGTTGTCGCCTAACGTGAATTCAACGTCAAATCAACAAAACATGTCACCATGTCATTGGATTTAGGTTAAACGTTGTGTGAAAACGTTGATGACTTTTTTCAAATCAAATACATTTTCCAAGTTGATTCAACGTCATCACATATAATTGTTTTGTTGGAATGATGTGGAAACAATGTTGATTCAACTAGTTTTTGCCCACTGTGTAGCCCCTATTCATATTACCTTCTCCTAATGGCTTCTGTGTATTAAAACCAATAGGAAGACACAATAACTAACAGCAAAGGGAAATTACCTCAGTTATCTTTGGAGACAATGTTAAAAGTTAGCCTATTGCTTCACACCCAACCAAGCTCTAACTGCATATTTCCCCACAGACACAGAATAATAAAGCTTGATTATTTGAAAACACCTTGTTAAGGGAACCCTGTGGCTGCTTTGATGAAGATTTAACACTAAAGGATGGTCTAATACATAACTGGGGAATTAATAATACCTGGTGAAGCTGTAAACCTTGGAATTCTAATTAGGTTCCGTTTCAGTTAAAGGTGTATTCTGTTAGATCTAAGTTCTCTTGTGACAACAACAAGACACAGTATAGGCCTACAAACACAGCTGACCTAAATAGGCTAGAGCAAACACAGAACAGAAAGAGAATATGTTCTTTGATTTATGCAGATTGAGTATTTAAACGTATAAGGAAAGAGAAAGGAGAGGAGCCAGGGTGAACAATACATCTCTTGTGGGTAACAAACAGGTGCGCTGTAAAACAAAGATGAAAAGGTAGGACTGTAGCTGCTCAATGTTTTTCTAACACACCCCCAAATTATTCATTGGAAAATAGTTTTCTACAGGGGTTTGGTTTTAGAAGTGGTTTTTATCCAGTCAGATAAACACTCCAAACAGCCTACCCGACCGCTCGGAGGCGTCCGCATGGTCCTAAAGCACACGGTTGCCTCATTTTGTAATTACATTCCAATGATAAAACTGGGGGGGGGGGCAAAAATGCTATTTCAGAATGTGGGGGGGGGACATGTCCCCCCGTCCCCAGTGAAAGTTGCGTCCCTGGTTTTCTAACCCACTAAAGTCTGAATCAGGTGCAAGTAGGCCTAACTAAAAACACTCTGTCTACCCCAAAAATACACACTGTATACTAAGCTACAGCTTCAAATAAAAAGCTCTACCATGCCAAAAATACATTATGTATGAGTGTGTATGCGCCTGGCTGCATGTGTGTGTGTGTGTGTGTGTGTGTGTGTGTGTGTGTGTGTGTGTGCATTAGTGTGTGTGTGCCTATGTTTGTGTGCAGTGGTGGAAGAAGTACCCAATTGTCATACTTGAGTAAAAGTAAAGATACCTTAATAGAAAATGACTCAAGTAAAAGTGAAAGTCACCCAGTAAAATACTACTTGAGTAAAAGTCTCTAAAAGTATTTGGTTTTAAATGTACTCTTGTTCAGACATAATTTACAAACAAAGCATTTGTGTTTAGTGAGTCCACCAGATCAGAGGTGGTACGGAAGACCAGGGATGTTCTCTTGATAAGTGTGTGAATTGAACAATTTTCCTGTCCTGCTAAGCATTAAAAATGTAACGAGTACTTTTAGGTGTCAGGGAAAATGTATGGAGTAAAAAGTACATTCGTTTTTTAGGACTGTAATAGAGTAAAAGTAAAAGTTGTCAAAAATAGAAATAGTAAAGTAAAGTACAGATAGCCCAAAAAACTACTTAAGTAGTACTTTAAAGTATTTTTACTTAAGTACTTTACACCACTGTGTGTGTGCGCATTAGTGCGTGTGTGCCTGCTACCAACCCAAAAATACATGATGTAAGCTACAACAGTCAGCTTCATAAAATAAATCCACATCAACCCCAAAATGGTAAGCTAAAACAGCTTGATGTAAAAAGCTGTTTCAACCCAGACATCAGACACATGCTGACTGTGTATGCCTGTGTATTCCCTACCCATTCCCTATGGGCCCTGGTCAAAAGTGGTGCACTAAATAGGGAGCAGAGTGCCATTTGGGACTTAACCACGGTCAGTCCGTCCCCTCACCGTGAGGAGTTAGGAGGGGGGAGGGGGGATTGTAAAGCCAGTCCGTCCCCTCACCGTGAGGAGTTAGGAGGGGGGAGGGGGGATTGTAAAGCCAGTCCGTCCCCTCACCGTGAGGAGTTAGGAGGGGGGAGGGGGGATTGTAAAGCCAGTCCGTCCCCTCACCGTGAGGAGTTAGGAGGGGGGAGGGGGGATTGTAAAGCCAGTCCGTCCCCTCACCGTGAGGAGTTAGGAGGGGGGAGGGGGGATTGTAAAGCCAGTCCGTCCCCTCACCGTGAGGAGTTAGGAGGGGGGAGGGGGGATTGTAAAGCCAGTCCGTCCCCTCACCGTGAGGAGTTAGGAGGGGGGATTGTAAAGCCAGTCCGTCCCCTCACCGTGAGGAGTTAGGAGGGGGGATTGTAAAGCCAGTCCGTCCCCTCACCGTGAGGAGTTAGGAGGGGGGATTGTAAAGCCAGTCCGTCCCCTCACCGTGAGGAGTTAGGAGGAGGGATTGTAAAGCCAGTCCGTCCCCTCACCGTGAGGAGTTAGGAGGGGGGAGGGGGGATTGTAAAGCCAGTCCGTCCCCTCACCGTGAGGAGTTAGGAGGGGGGAGGGGGGATTGTAAAGCCAGTCCGTCCCCTCACCGTGAGGAGTTAGGAGGGGGGATTGTAAAGCCAGTCCGTCCCCTCACCGTGAGGAGTTAGGAGGGGGGATTGTAAAGCCAGTCTGTCCCCTCACCGTGAGGAGTTAGGAGGGGGGATTGTAAAGCCAGTCCGTCCCCTCACCGTGAGGAGTTAGGAGGGGGGATTGTAAAGCCGTGATATCAGCAGTATTAAATCTGCACTGGCCAATTGTCTGCACTAAAGTCCACACAGACATACATGCTAGGAGATTAGACCTGTTCTTTAAAACCTTCAGTTAGCACAACAAGCTAAAGCTTAATGCTACTGCCTAGCTAGCTTAATGCTCAGCCCCAGCCTTATTCTTACCTTTTGCCATTAGCGCTTGCATGCTAAAGTTATCTCAGCCTACTTAGCACCACCTGTAATAAGCATCCAGACCTTTTAGCTATCACAAGCTAAGTCCTAGATTGACCCTTGAGGCTTGTGCTTACCACAGGCTAATAATTAGGCACAACTCATCATCCCGTCATACCTATTGCCAAGCGCACAAGCTAAAGCAACCCGGGCCTCATAATAGCCAATTTGCTCATCAAAAGCTAATGTATGTGTCTTAGCTAAGGAGCCTTGAACCTTATTAGCTCGATATACATTAGTTAGTTAGAACTGAGTCTCTGGTGCTATCTTGGCCAGTACACCTTGCACAGAGTCAGCCGTTCCATTTAACCTTGTTCAAGAGTTCCTTCTGACTCATTCATCACAGCCAATCATATCACCATCCTCAAGGGTTAACATACATTGGTCTATGGGAGGTTGTGTGTGTGTGTGTGTGGGTGGGTGGGTGTGGGTGTATATGCCTGCTTGAGTGTGTGTGTGTGTGTGTGTGCCTGCATGTGTGTGTATGCATACGTGTGTGTGTGCCCACTCAGCCAACAGTGAGAAGAAGATGCATTGCACTGTTAATTATAAAATCAATGTTGATTAATTCTCAAAATGCAAATTAGCTAATTAAAGGACCTCAACTTACAGAATTACTACTGATTAGCAAGCTAAGCACTATCACTGCCCCATGGACACAACCTTATTAGGCTGAATTAACCGTTCCTCTCTCTGTTCCTCTCCTCTCTCCCTGTAGTGCTAACATGACACTTAATTCAATTAAAGCTACTCTGAAGAAATACATTGAAAGGAATATGTAGGATTTCTTGTGCATTTGGTCAAAGAAGGAAATCAGCTCAGTGCTGATAGAATCCTCTAACCCCAGCAAGCGTGAAAACATACATTAAAAAAGGCTAAATACTATACACAGTTGGCTTCCCCTCTCTCCCATTATTTTCAGACTGCAACCAATGCGCACAAAAATATTTTCTGTTTCTGGTGTTTGTGTGTGTGTGTGCTGATATGATAGTCAAACACAGCGTTTCCCAAACTCGGGACCCCAAGGAGTGCACGTTTTGGTTTTTGCCCTAACAATACACAGCTGATTTAAATTATCAAAGCTTGGAGGGACTAGGGTATCTTTCTCTCTCTCCCTCTAGCTCTCTCTCTCTCTCTCCCTCTCAATTCAATTTCAATTTCAATTTAAGGGGTTTTATTGGCATGGGAAACATATGTTTACATTGCCAAAGCAAGTAAAATAGATAAACAAAACCCCTTATTTTTTTTAATTTCTTTTTAACAGTAAACATTACACTCAGAAGTTCCAAAAGAATAAAGACATTTCAAATGTCATATTATGTCTATATACAGTGTTGTAACAATGTGCAAATAGTTAAAGTACAAATGGGAAAATAAATAAACATAAATATTGGTTATATTTACAATGGTGTTTGTTCTTCACTGGTTGCCCTTTTCTTGTGGCAACAGGTCACACATCTTGCTGCTGTGATGGCACACTGTGGTATTTCACCCAGTAGATATGGGAGTTTATCAAAATTGGAATTGTTTTCGAATTCTTTGTGGGTCTGTGTAATCTGAGGGAAATATGTGTCTCTAATATGGTCATACATTTGGCAGGAGGTTAGGAAATGCAGCTCAGTTTTCACCTCATTTTGTGGGCAGTGTGCACATAGCCTGTCTTCTCTTGAGAGCCAGGTCTGCCTACGGCGGCCTTTCTCAATAGCAAGGCTATGCTCACTGAGTCTGTACATAGTCAAAGCTTTCCTTAATTTTGGGTCAGTCACAGTGGTCAGGTATTTTGCCACTGTGTACTCTCTGTTTAGGGCCAAATAGCATTCTAGTTTGCTCTCTTTTTTTGTTAATTCTTTTCAATGTGTCAAGTATATCTCTTTTTGTTTTCTCATGATTTGGTTGGGGTCTAATTGTGTTGTCTGTCTCTCTCTCTCTCTCTCTCTCTCCTCTCTCTCTCTCTCTCTCTCTCTCTCTCTCTCTCTCTCTCTCTCTCTCTCTCTCTCTCTCTGTCTCTCTCTCTCTCTCTCTCTCTCTCTCTCTCTCTCTCTCTCTCTCTCTCTCTCTCTCTCTCTCTCTCTCTCTCTCTCTGTTATAGACTACTCTAAAAGGTACAGTAGGGATACTGGGGGTTGGTTTGGTAAGATCCTACATAAATCACATCAGGGCAACAGGGGCCAAATGAGCATTTATTTTGTGGAACGAGGGATGCAACGTGTTTGATTTAGGGGGGGTCTCTCCCCGCTGTGCTGAGTGTGTGTGTGTGAGTGTGTGTGAGTGAGTGTGTATGTGTTTGTGTTGGGGGTATTAGATCCACAGC
This sequence comes from Coregonus lavaretus, assembly GCF_964263955.1. Classification (NCBI taxonomy): domain Eukaryota; kingdom Metazoa; phylum Chordata; class Actinopteri; order Salmoniformes; family Salmonidae; genus Coregonus; species Coregonus lavaretus. The sequence continues at coordinate 26,519 of NW_028160004.1, forward strand.
ACACGTCTGGATGCTTCTAGACAGCTTACAGATCAGCAGGGGGTGATGAGGAGCGGGGAGATGTAAAACGGGGGAGGGAAGGAGGAGGAAGGGGTGAGGATGCTGGAGGGACAACTGACGAACAGAGCACAGCTGGTTTTTAATTGAGTTCCCCCCCATTTTCTCAGTTTCTCTCTCTCTCTCTCTCTCCCCCCCCCCTCCCTCCCTCCTCCTCCCTCCCTCCCTCCCCCTGTTTCTGCTCAGCTGTTTCCCCGCCGATAGCTCAGAGGAAGTAAATAGCTAAATACAGCAGTATTCCCATTGCTCTGTACGCACTCCGTTTGGGTCATGTGACCAGAAGTAGGCCCCTCCAATCAGGACCCCTGACAGCTCTCTGGTTCTCATGGATCCATGTGAGTCCGCAACACTCTGAAGTTTAAACTACCTGCTTCTTATCTCCCTCATAACCACTGAGCTGCTCGTGAGCTGCTTAGTTGAATCCGGTGTGTTAGAGCAGGGCTGGAACAAAAGCCTGCATAGCCAGAAGCTCAGGAGTAGGGTTGACAACCTTCATTTAGTTGAAGGAGCCAAGGAAATAAAGAAAACCTTTAGGGTTTTGCACATTGTCAGTTATATCAGATGAAGAAACAGAGAGAAAAACATATAGAATCCATTAACAGGTGATGAACCTAGAGAATCCATTAACAGGTGATGAAGTCTTATCCTGTTATTCTAACAAGGCTTCCATTCCAGAGGTGCAAAATGTGTCAACCTATATTCATTTTGCCTCAAACAAACAAAGAGAAGTAAAGTTTCTTTGTGCTAACGAGCGGTGTGATAATTGTCTGGGTGTAGAGAGATTGATAGTGTGATAGAGAAGGTCTAAGCTCGGGGCATTGCAGTGCTGAATACTCCTATTATTGGATGCTAATCAACACGTGTCTGCATCCCCAGTTCAGACACAGAGGAAAGACAATAGTGTTTCAATGCAATAATAATCCTCCTACAAGATTAATCATAGTCAGTAATTGTTGAAAATATTTGTTGTGGTATTATAACTGTATTATTTTAAATATTGCTACAGTATCAGTGAAAACTATATAGTGCCTTTTCTTAAAACACTTTCCATTTATATAAGTATACTGTATCTACCCAGTACACAGTATACTGTATCTACCCAGTACACAGTATACTGTATCTACCCAGTACACAGTATAATGTATCTACCAGTACACAGTATACTGTATCTACCCAGTACACAGTATATTGTATCTACCCAGTACACAGTATACTGCATCTACCCAGTACACAGTATACTGTATCTACCCAGTACACATTATACTGTATCTACCCAGTACACAGTATACTGTATCTACCCAGTACACAGTATACTGCATCTACCCAGTACACAGTATACTGTATCTATCCAGTACACAGTATACTGTATCTACCCTGTACACAGTATGCTGTGGGTGCTACACATAGTTAGTACATTAGGTGAGTTCCCCTTTAATTTAAGGATTTTGTCAAAATTATTGTATGAACCATGTAGGAATTACAACCATTTTAATACAGAACCCCCAATTTTTAGGGGCTCAAAAGTAATTGGACAAACTAACATAATCATAAATTAAATTGTGAGTTTTAATACTTGGTTGTGAATCCTTGCAGTCAATGACTGCCTGAAGTCTGGAACCCATAGACATCACCAGATGCTGGTTTCTTCCCTGGTGATGCTCTGCCGGGCCTTTACTGCAGCTGTCTTCAGTTCCTGCTTGTTTTGCCTTCAGTTTTGCCTTCAGCAAGTGAAATGCATGCTCATTTGGATTCAGGTCAGGTGATTGACTTGGCCATTGCAGAACATTCCACTTCCTTGCCTTAAAAAAGTATTGGGTTGCTTTCGCAGTATGCTTCGGGTCATTGTCAATCTGCACTGTGAGTCCAATGGGTTTTGAAGCATTTGGCTGAATCTGAGCAGATAATATAGCCCTAAACACTTCAGAATTCATCCTGCTGCTTTTGTCAGCAGTCGCATCATCAATACATACAAGGGAACTCGTTCCATTGGCAGCCATATATGCCACGGCCATAACACTACCTCCACCATGCTTCACAGATGAGGTGGTATGCTCAGATCATGAGCAGTTCCTTCCCTTCTTCATACTCTTCTCTTCCCATCATTCTGGTTCAAGTTGATCTTTGTCTCCTCTGTCCATAGTATGTTGTTCCAGAACTGTACAGGCTTTTAAATATGTTTTTGGCATTGTTTTTGAGGCTTACCAATGGTTTACATCTTGTGGTAAACCCTCTGTATTTACTCTGGTGAAGTCTTCTCTTGATTGTTGACTTTGACACCGATACGTCTACCTCCTGGAGGGTGTTCTTGATCTGGCCAACTGTTGTGAAGGGGTTTTTCTTCACCAGGGAAATAATTATTCTGTCATCCACCACAGTTGTTTTCCGTGGTCTTCTGGGCCTTTTGTGTTCCTGAGCTCACAAGTGCATTCTTTCTTTTTAAGAATGTACCAAATAGTTGATTTGGCTACACCTAATGTTTTTGCTATATCTCTGATGGGTTTGTTAACATTTTTCAGCCTAATGATGGCTTGCTTCACTGGCAGTGACAGCTCTTTGGACTTCATATTGAGGGTAAACAGCAACATATTCCAAATGCAAATGCAACACTTGAAATCAACTCTAGACCTTTTATCTGCTTCCTTGTAAATGAACTAATGAGGGAATAACACACACCTGGCCATGGAACAGCTGAGCAGCCAATCATACACCTGGCCATGGAACAGCTGAGCAGCCAATCACACACCTGGCCATGGAACAGCTGAGCAGCCAATCACACACCTGGCCATGGAACAGCTGAGCAGCCAATCACACACCTGGTCATGGAACAGCTGAGCAGCCAATCACAACACCTGGTCATGGAAACAGCTTAGCAGCCAATCACACACCTGGTCATGGAACAGCTGAGCAGCCAATCACACACCTGGTCATGGAACAGCTGAGCAGCCAATTGTCCAATTACTTTTGGTCCCTTAAAAAGGAGGGGACCACATATAAAAAGTGCTGTGATTCCTACACCGTTCACCCGCCGATTTGGATGTAAATACCCTCAAATTAAAGCTGAGAGTCTGCACTTTCAGCTCATATTCATTATTTAATTTAAACTCCAATATGCTGAGGTAGACAGCTAAAATAATAATAACTTGGTCAATGTCCAAATATTTATGGACCTGACTGTACATGTGATCGTATGCAAATGTAAGCAAGGTTTGAAA
>NW_028160003.1:2500-40000 GCF_964263955.1 Coregonus lavaretus
TTGGCGCCCCCCCCCCCCCTTGGTTTGTGCTGTGGTGGAGACCTCTGTGGGCTATACTCGGCCTTGTCTCAGGATTGTAAGTTGGTGGTTGGGGATATCCCTCTAGTGGTGCGGGGGCTGTGCTTTGGCGGAGTGGGTGGGGTTATATCCTTCCTGTTTGGCCCTGTCCGGGGGTTTCTTCGGATGGGGCCACAGTGTCTCCGGACCGCTCCTGTCTCAGCCTCCAGTATTTATGCTGCAGTAGTTTATGTGTCGGGGGGCTGGGGTTAGTTGGTTATACCTGGAGTACTTCTCCTGTCTTATCCAGTGTCCTGTGTGAATTTAAGTATGCTCTCTCTAATTCTCTCGTTCTCTCTTTCTCTCTGAGAACCTGAGCCCTAGGACCATACGTCAGGACTACCGGGCATGATGACACCCTGCTGCCCCCAGTCCGCCTGGCCTTGCTGCTATTCCAGTTTCAACTGTTCTGCCTGCGGCTACGAAACCCCTACCTGTCCCAGACCTGCTGTTTTCAACTCTAAATGATCGGCTATGAAAAGCCAACTGAGAGACCTGAGCCCTAGGACCATACGTCGGGACTACCGGCCGTGGTGACTCCTTGCTATCCCCAGTCCGCCTGGCCTTGCTGCTATTCCAGTTTAAACTGTTCTGCCTGCGGTTATGGAACCCCTACCTGTCCCAGACCTGCTGTTTTAAACTCTAATGATCGGCTATGAAAAGCCAACTGAGATTTATTCCTGATTATTATTTGACCATGCTTGTCACTTATGAACATTTTTGAACATCTTGGCATGGTTCTGTTATAATCTCCACCCGGCACAGCCAGAAGAGGACTGGCCACCCCTCATAGCCTGGTTCCTCTCTAGGTTTCTTCCTAGGTTTTGCCTTTCTAGGGAGTTTTTCCTAGCCACCGTGCTTCTACACCTGCATTACTAGCTGTTTGGGGTTTTAGGCTGGGTTTCTGTACAGCACTTCGAGATATTAGCTGATGTAAGAAGGGCTATATAAAATAAAATTGATTGATTGATTGATCATTAACGGGTTGCCAGCCGCCGGCGCGGGGCTGTGCTCCAAAAAACAAAACTCTGCTGTGGGCTGGGGTAGGTTAGGGGGGTTCACGCCCCCCTGCCTCTCCCTTCCCTCGGCGTGGGGTTCCGTGCCGGCATGGTGGCTTCGGCCCCCCGCCCGAGCTCTGTTCCCCACATCTCGCCTAGGGTTGCGCCCGACCGGCTGCATCCCCCCTTTCCCCGTTAGGCACGGCCACATGGCGCACCTGTGGGCAGGTGAGTCGGCCGCGTCCGAAGGGGACTGGGGGTTGCCAGTGAACCGGGTCTTCCCGCCTCGGTCTCCCATATCAAGCGCTTGGGGCTCGCCCAGGACCCTTGCGCGGCTCCGGGTACCTAGCTAACCTCTCTGCACCCCGGTGCAGGTGGGGGTTTAATGTCTCCCCTCCCGTCGCTTCGGCGACGGCGGAGCGCCCGGACGCTTTCGTTTTAAACCTTAAACCATTTTCTTCTGGATGGTATGTAAGGTTATGTTATACCACAGGGTTGGATGGTATGTAAGGTTATGTTATAGCATGGGGCAGAATGGTATGTAAGGTTTTGTTATACCACGGGTCAGGATGGTATGTAAGGTTATGTTACACAACAGGGTTGGGTGGTATGTAAGGTTATGTTATACCACAGGGCTGGATGGTATTTAAGGTTATGTTATACCACGGGTCAGGATGGTATGTAAGGTTATGTTATACCACGGGGCTGGATGGTATGTAAGGTTATGTTATACCACAGGACTGGATGGTATGTAAAGCTATGTTACTCCACGGGGGCTGGATGTTATGTAAGGTTATCGTATACCATGGGGGCTGGATGGTATGTAATGTTATGGTATATCACTGGGGCTGGATGTTATGTAAGGTTATGTTATACCACAGGGGCTGGATGGTATGTAGGGATATGTTATACCAAATAGCTGGATGGTATGTAAGGTTATGTTATACCACAGGGCTGGATGGTATGTAAGGTTATACCAAGGGGGCTGGGTGGTATGTAATGTTATGTTATATCAAAGGGCTGGATGGTATGTAAGTTTATGTTATACCACTGGGGATTGATGGTATGTAAGGTTATACCACGGGGGCTGGGTGGTATGTAATGTTATGTTATATAACAGGGCTGGATTGTATGTAAGTTTATGTTAAACTATGGGGCGAATGGTATGTAAGGTTATGTTATACCACGGGTCAGGATTGTATGTAAGGTTATGTTATACCACGGGTCAGGATTGTATGTAAGGTTATGTTATACCAAGGGGTTGGATGGTATGTAAGGTTATGTTATACAACAGGGCTTGATGATATGTAAGGTTATGTTATACCACAGGGCTTGATGATATGTAAGGTTATGTTATACCACAGGGCTTGATGGCATGTAAGGTTATGTTATACCACAGGGCTGGATGGTATGTAAGGTTATACCACGGGGGCTGGGTGGTATGTAATGTTATGTTATATAACAGGGCTGGATTGTATGTAAGTTTATGTTAAACTATGGGGCGAATGGTATGTAAGGTTATGTTATACCACAGGGCTGAATGGTATGTAAGGTTATGTTATACCACGGGTCAGGATTGTATGTAAGGTTATGTTATACTATGGGGCTGGATGGTATGTCAGGTTATTTTATACCACAGGGGCTGGATGGTATGTAGGGTTATGTTATACACCAGGGCTGGATGGTATGTAAGGTTATGTTATACCACAGGGCTGGATGGTATGTAGGGTTATGTTATACCACAGGGCTGGATGGTATGTAAGGTTATGTTATACCAAGGGGCTGGATGGTATGTAAGGTTATGTTATACCAAGGGGCTGGATGGTATGTAAGGTTATGTTATACCACAGGGCTTGATGATATGTAAGGTTATGTTATACCACAGGGCTGGATGGTATGTAAGGTTATGTTATACCAAGGGGCTGGATGGTATGTAGGGTTATGTTATACCACAGGGCTGGATGGTATGTAGGGTTATGTTATACCACAGGGCTGGATGGTATGTAAGGTTATGTTATACCAAGGGGCTGGATGGTATGTAGGGTTATGTTATACCAAATAGCTGGATGGTATGTAAGGTTATGTTATAGCACGGGACTGGATTGTATGTAAGGTTATGTTATACCACAGGGCTGGGTGGTATGTAATGTTATGTTATACCACTGGGGCTGGATGGTATGTAAGGTTATACCACGGGGGCTGGGTGGTATGTAATGTTATGTTATATAACAGGGCTGGATTGTATGTAAGTTTATGTTAAACTATGGGGCGAATGGTATGTAAGGTTATGTTATACCACAGGGCTGAATGGTATGTAAGGTTATGTTATACCACGGGTCAGGATTGTATGTAAGGTTATGTTATACTATGGGGCTGGATGGTATGTCAGGTTATTTTATACCACAGGGGCTGGATGGTATGTAGGGTTATGTTATACACCAGGGCTGGATGGTATGTAAGGTTATGTTATACCACAGGGCTGGATGGTATGTAGGGTTATGTTATACCACAGGGCTGGATGGTATGTAAGGTTATGTTATACCAAGGGGCTGGATGGTATGTAAGGTTATGTTATACCAAGGGGCTGGATGGTATGTAAGGTTATGTTATACCACAGGGCTTGATGATATGTAAGGTTATGTTATACCACAGGGCTTGATGGCATGTAAGGTTATGTTATACCACAGGGCTGGATGGTATGTAGGGTTATGTTATACCACAGGGCTTGATGGCATGTAAGGTTATGTTATACCACAGGGGCTGGATGGTATGTAGGGTTATGTTATACTACAGGGCTGGGTGGTATGTAAGGTTATGTTATACCACAGGATTGGATGGTATGTAAGGTTATGTTATACCACAGGGCTGGGTGGTATGTAATGTTATGTTATACCACATGGCTGGATGGTATGTAAGGTTATGTTATAGCACGGGGCTGGATTGTATGTAAGGTTATGTTATACCACAGGGCTGGGTGGTATGTAATGTTATGTTATACCACATGGCTGGATGGTATGTAAGGTTATGTTATAGCACGGGGCTGGATTGTATGTAAGGTTATGTTATACCACAGGGCTGGGTGGTATGTAATGTTATGTTATACCACATGGCTGGATGGTATGTAAGGTTATGTTATACCACAGGGGCTGGATGGTATGTAGGGTTATGTTATACCACGGGTCAGGATGGTATGTAAGGTTATACCACGGGGGCTGGGTGGTATGTAATGTTATGTTATATAACAGGGCTGGATTGTATGTAAGTTTATGTTAAACTATGGGGCGGATGGTATATAAGGTTATGTTATACCACAGGATTGGATGGTATGTAGGGTTATGTTATAGCACGGGGCTGGATGGTATGTAAGGTTATACCACGGGGGCTGGGTGGTATGTAATGTTATGTTATATAACAGGGCTGGATTGTATGTAAGTTTATGTTAAACTATGGGGCGAATGGTATGTAAGGTTATGTTATACCACAGGGCTGAATGGTATGTAAGGTTATGTTATACTATGGGGCTGGATGGTATGTCAGGTTATTTTATACCACAGGGGCTGGATGGTATGTAGGGTTATGTTATACACCAGGGCTGGATGGTATGTAAGGTTATGTTATACCACAGGGCTGGATGGTATGTCAGGTAATTTTATACCACAGGGGCTGGATGGTATGTAGGGTTATGTTATACACCAGGGCTGGATGGTATGTAAGGTTATGTTATACCACAGGGCTTGATGGCATGTAAGGTTATGTTATACCACAGGGCTGGATGGTATGTAGGGTTATGTTATACCACAGGGCTGGATGGTATGTAAGGTTATGTTATACCACAGGGCTTGATGATATGTAAGGTTATGTTATACCACAGGGCTTGATGGCATGTAAGGTTATGTTATACCACAGGGCTGGATGGTATGTAAGGTTATGTTATACCACGGGGGCTGGATGGTATGTAATGTTATGTTATGCCACATGGCTGGGTGGTATGTAAGGTTATGTTATACCACGGGTCAGGATGATATGTATTTGTTTTCAATAAACATTGGAGAAGAAAAATAGTTTACATGTTGTCGACAATCTAAGCCAACCCCATCTGTTTTGACTCATAGTTGCGCACACGTCGGTTTTGTTGCTAAGTAACCAACCCATCTATAGCAGGGGTGTCAGACTGACTAATGGTTTTAGTTATTTCCTTTCAATTCATTTCAATTAAAACCTAGACAACCAGGTGAGGGCAGTTTCTAACTAATCAATTAAAACCTAGACAACCAGGTGAGGGCAGTTTCTAACTAATCAATTAAAACCTAGACAACCAGGTGAGGGCAGTTTCTAACTAATCAATTAAAACCTAGACAACCTGGTGAGGGCAGTTTCTAACTAATCAATTAAAACCTAGACAACCTGGTGAGGGCAGTTTCTAACAAATCAATTAAAACCTAGACAACCAGGTGAGGGCAGTTTCTAACTAATCAATTAAAACCTAGACAACCAGGTGAGGGCAGTTTCTAACTAATCAATTAAAACCTAGACAACCAGGTGAGGGCAGTTTCTAACTATTCAATTAAAACCTAGACAACCAGGTGAGGGCAGTTTCTAACTAATCAATTAAAACCCTAGACAACCTGGTGAGGGCAGTTCTAACTAATCAATAAAACCTAGACAACCTGGTGAGGGCAGTTTCTAACTAATCAATTAAAACCTAGACAACCAGGTGAGGGCAGTTTCTAACTAATCAATGATGTTAATTGATCAATAAAGGACAAGGAAGGAGCTAAAACCTGCAGAGCTAAAAGAGTTCAACCACCCGTCCTATAGATACAGTATAGCTATGTTTCATACAGCCAGAAGAGGGCACCAAAGACAAACACTGGGACTGTGTCCCTGCCAGACACCAGAACCAGCTAGAGTACTGGAGCCAACGGAGAGAGGGACGATGAAAAGAAAGATGGAGAGAGAGAGAGAGAGATGGGGAGAGAGAGAGAGAGAGAGAGAGAGAGAGAGAGAGAGAGAGAGAGAGAGAGAGAGAGAGAGAGAGAGAGAGAGAGAGAGAGAGAGAGAGAGAGAGAGAGAGAGAGAGAGAGAGAGAGAGAGAGAGAGAGAGAGAGAGAGAGAGAGAGAGAGAGAGAGAGAGAGAGGAGAGAGAGAGAGAGAGAGAGAGAGAGAGAGAGAGAGAGAGAGAGAGAGAGAGAGAGAGAGAGAGAGAGAGAGAGAGAGAGAGAGAGAGAGAGAGAGAGAGAGAGAGAGAGTGAGAGTTTGAAATAATCTTTATTGGGTCTGGGAGCCCACCACACAAATACTCATACAAAACAGTATTTACACATCAATTAAAAACACAACTCCAATTCCTCCTCCACAGTAACTGAACACAACAGCCTCTGAATACCCCATATACTCATAAACAGATCAATATTGTTGACAAGTTTATAATAGGCAAACTCAACCCTTAGTCTTGCTGCCAACATTCCCTCCAGCATTCCCACCACATCCACAGACCCCTGTCCCCGAATACTGTTCTTTCGGGTCTTCCATATGGCTAATTTTGCTGCCCCTAACACAAAATTAAGCAACACAACTACACCTTTCTGACTAAACCTGTACTTTGGCCCAAATATATACAGTTGGGAAGAGAAAACCTCTCCCAGAGCTGAGAACCAATTAGTGATCAGGTCCATCATCCCGACCAACCTGGGACACTGTAAAAACAGATGTGCCAGAGTTTCAGACTGAGCACAGAATGGACACCCCTCCCCAACAGTAGGATCCAGGTGTACCAGATACATGTTGGTGGCTATGGCTCCATGTATTATCCTCCATTGGAGGTCAGCTGTCCTCTTATCAATAGGCAGTTTGTATAATGTTCGCCAACAGCCTTTTGGGGAGGCACCTGGACCAAGCACACCCGCCCACCTCGTCGATTTTACCCCTTCCAGGGAAGAGGCATGGGACACCTTTACACATATTCTGTACATGGCCTTCTTTCCCACCTCCTTGAACTCCCCCAGCTCCGGGGTATCGAAGGAAAGCAGCATCCCCACGTCCTCCTCGAATGCCCCCGCCGCAGCACTAACAATCAGTGCAGGGAACACATAATCCAGACCCTCCTTCCACCGATCAGAATTGGAAGTGTCAGTCACATACTGCAGATGAAGTACTGGCAAGGAATCACAGACCTCAGCGACGACCTTCCTCAGTAGGCGAGACGATCGGATCCCCGCTCTTTCTCCCAGCTCCTCCAACGACCTATTCCTGTTCCACATCAGATGACCCAGCTTAGTACACCCCACGCCTAACAGGCATGAACGTAGGCTAGCTGAACCCAGAACACGGGACTGGATGGCAGTGTTGTGAAAAAGAGGCTCTTCAAAAAGCCACATCCCTGGTGGCGTGCAGGCCTTACGGGACTTGACCAGAACTCTCCAAGCCTGCATAACAGACTCATAAAATGGAGTCAGGCCAGGCAACTCACCCCCCTCCAGCTTTAAGAGGAAAAGGTGCTTGTCTAAGCCCAAACAGCCCGCTCTCCTCATCAATGCGTAGGCTGTGTCAACCCAGCTAGAACCGTCACTGTACAACAGTCTCTGGGCTGCTTGAAGCCGGAAAGCCATGATCCTGGAAGAAATGTCCACCAGGCCTTGCCCACCCTCGTGCAGTGGCAGGTACAGGGCTGAAGCTTTAATCCAATGTTGTCCAGACCAGAAGAAGTTGACAAGGGTCCTCTGAAGCTCTTGTATCAGACCCTTTGGTGGCTGTAAAATCATTAGTCTGTGCCACAGGGTAGAGGCAGCTAGGTTATTAGCTACCAGTACCCTTCCCCTATAAGACAGCTGGGGCAGCACCCATTTCCATCTTGACAGTCTGGCACACACTTTCTCCACTACACCCTCCCAGTTCTTTTTCTGAAAGACATCGGAGCCTAGAAAAACCCCCAAAGTCTTCATCCCATCTCTGCCCCACTGAAGCCCCCCTGGTAACCGTGGAGCGGACCCCATCTGAAGCTGGCCTGCCCACAGCGCTTCACTCTTTCCCCAATTAACTCTAGCTGAGGAGGCCCCCTCATACACCTTTAAAGCGTCTGAGAGAACCTTAACATCCTCACCCCCTGTAATAAAAACTGTCACGTCATCTGCATACGCAGACAGTGCTATCGTGGGACCCTTCATTACACCTGGCACAGAGAAACCAGTAAGCTTCGCTCTTAAAAAACAAAGCATTGGTTCAATTGCCAGACTGTATAACTGCCCTGAAATTGGGCATCCCTGCCTGATGCCCCTTTGGACAGGGATGGGACAACTCAAACCACCCCCCACCTTCACCATACACGAGGCCCCAGCATACAGTAAAGTCATCCAAGACAAAAAAACATCCCCAAACCCAAAGGCTTTCATTGTTTTAAACAAGTACTGGTGGTCCACACGATCAAAAGCCTTCTCCTGATCCAAAGAAAGTAAACCCACATTTACATCAGACAGTTTACAAATGTCCAAAACATCTCTTATTAGAAACAAGTTGTCAACAATAGAGCGATCAGGTACACAGTAGGACTGGTCCTTGTGGACCAACAATCCCAGATACTCTTTCAACCTGTTTGAGAGACATTTAGAAACAATTTTATATTCTGCACACAGCAAAGCAACAGGTCTCCAATTTTTTATGAGAGCCAAATCCCCCTTTTTTGGCAACAGTGAAAGTACTGCACGTTGACAAGATACAGGAAGAGAGCCCTCATGAAAAGATTCACACACCACTTCATAAAAATCCTCCCCAATAGACCCCCAAAAGTGCTTATAAAACTCAGATGGTAAACCATCAATGCCAGGGGCTCGGCCTGTTGAGAGCTGCATAACTGCTGTGGACAGCTCTTGCAGTGTAATGTCAGAGTCCAATGCGACTCTTTGCTCAGGTCCCAATTGAGGAAGACCGTGTAACAACTGTTCAGTACACAGAGAGTCACAATCCTCCGCCTTATAGAGGGCAGAATAGAAATCCACGGCATGTTGACGCATTTCACTGTCATCCGTGGTCACATTCCCATCAGGGAGACGAAGGCAGACCATCTGTTTACGTTGCAATGTCGACTGTCCTAGGTTAAAAAAAAAAGCACTAGGAGCATCCATATCCTTGAGGGAAGCGAAACGAGACCTAATCAAGGCACCCTTCACTCTTTCATGCAGAAACGACCTCAATTCATGTTTCTTGTCCTGTAAGTTCATGACTAGTCCGGGGTCATTCTGAGTGAGCAACTTCAATTCAATAGATTTAATGTTCTGTTCAAGGGCCCTGATAGTCTCTTTAACTTCAATTCGAGACAGAGCAGTATACTGTTGACAAAATAATCGTATTTGGGCCTTCCCAACCTCCCACCATTGTCTCAAGGACTCAAAATTCCCTTTTGTAACCCTCCATTTTTCCCAAAACAACAAAAACCTTTCACAAAACATGACATCATGTAACAATTTAACATTAAAATACCAATAAGATGATGACCTTCGTGGACAGGACAAGTGAATATCAACAGTGACAATATGGTGATCAGAGAAACCCACAGGAGTAATGTCACACCTTCCAACCCTGCTACAGTATTGCTCAGATACATACAACCTGTCTAACCTTGCTGCACTGACATGACCTTCATTAACTTTTAGCCATGTGTACTGCCTAACTTTTGCATTCCTTACTCTCCACACATCAGAAAGCTCAAACTCAGTTAATAGACCAGACAGACAAATTGCTGACCGCAGGTGAGGTTCTTCAGCGGTGCGATCAACAGTAAAATCCACTGTACAGTTCCAGTCCCCCCCTAAAACCATACACCCCTCTTGGTCACACTGTCTTAAGGTTTCCTTTATTTGATCAAATACAGCAATACGCTCTGTACCCTCATTAGGAGCATAAACATTCAAGAAAACAAACAAAAACCCCATAACATCCACCTTGACCAATAAAACCCGACCCTTGACAATCTCTGTTGTAGATACCACAGTCACCCCTAAGCCTGAAGAAAACAAGATTGCCACCCCAGCACTGAAATTAGTACCATGACTGAGTATATGCTGCCCCTCCCACCACATACCCCAGTCAGCCTCATTTTCCTCATCACTATGTGTCTCCTGTAGGAAAACTACATTAAGCCTTTTCTGTTTTATTACTTCTAATACCCAAGCCCTCTTATTCCTGTCCCTTCCCCCATTAATATTGAGAGAACCTACCCTTAGTACCTCCATATAGAAAAGAAAAAGGAAAAGCAGAAGATACCACAGAGAAACCAGACAAAGATAATAGAACACCCTATGAGGCATAATCATCATCATTATTTAAATTTTCTCTTAACCTGACCACGTTTCCCACCACCTTTTGCTGCTGCAACAGCAGTAACAAATTTCCTCAAGCGAAACCGCTTCTTCTCACTCAACTGGTCTAACCCCACCGTCTTCTGTAACATCACAGCTGACCTCACAAATTTATCAACATCAAAATAATCTGCCAATTTGACGGATTTCCCAAAAGTCTGATCCAGAAACCCATTTACCTCCTCTAGATCGTAAATTGAGTCCTCACCAGCTGATATCGTATCAAGAGAGATATCCATATCCTTCTCCTGATCCTCCTCAACTGAGGCCACAGACCACTGACTCCCCTCTACCACATCCCTTTCAACACTACCCAATTGCACCCCATCACTCGTACCAGGCATCTCCTCCACTACCTGGGAGACTAGCCCCACCTGAACCCCATTACTCGTAGTGGGCATCTCCTCCACTACCTGGGAGACTAGCCCCACCTGAACCCCATTACTCGTAGTGGGCATCTCCTCCACTACCTGGGAGACTAGCCCCACCTGAACCCCATTACTCGTAGTGGGCATCTCCTCCACTACCTGGGAGACTAGCCCCCCCTGTACCCCAGCACTCATAGTGGGCATCTCCTCCACTACCTGGGAGACTAGCCCCCCCTGTACCCCAGCACTCATAGTGGGCATCTCCTCCACTACCTGGGAGATGAGCTCCACATGAACCCTCTCCTGTAACCCATTACTTGTAGTGGGCATCTCCTCCACTACCTGGGAGATTAGCTCCACATGTACCCCCTCCTGTACGACAGCACTCGTACTGGGCACCTCCTCACCAGTCTGAGGAAATGGCCCATCAGATCCATCCTTACCTTCTACAACAATTTTTTCCTGCTGCATAACATTTCCCTCTGGTACAAGTTGCACCTCTGTGCCCTCAACACGGACAACTTGTTCCTCAGCAACAGATGCGTGTGGCTGCTCTACCACTGTCAGCCCACCTCTCCCTACATCAGTGGGCCCAGGCGTTACGAGGACCACCTGCGCCCCTCCCGCTGCCTTCTCCCTTTTCGGGCAAGCATGTCGCTTATGACCAACATCCCCACACTCAAAACACCGTTGACTACCCGTACTAGCATAAGCCATATACAGTCTATTGTCATACTTGACTTTAAACGATAACTCCAAAGTCTGCTCCGGTGAGTCCAAAAACATAAACACCTGTCGCCGAAACGACATTACCTGTTTCAACGCCGGGTGTTTGCAACCCAATGGGACAACCTTAATTGAACTTGCAAACTTCCCAAAGCGCAATAACTCGCGCTCCAATAGCTCATTTGGAATGAACGGCGGTACATTTGAAATCGTTACCCTTGTTGACGGAGAAAAAAGCGGCGTAACTTGAATAAACATTCCTTTAAGAAGTATGCCATGCTCAACCATACGATCAACAAGGCGCTCTTCTTTAAGAAATACCACCACCGCTTTATTCATCCGTGACGCATAAGCAACATTCTCATATCCTACCTTCTCTCCTACGGCGACCAGAACCTCTTCCACCGTGACAGTAGCTTCAGTAACACACCTAAAGCCGTGTCGAAGTGACAGGGACGGCGTCCCGATTCGGGCCGCCATCCCCACCAAAATCAGGGTAATTTCTACACGAAAAACAATATACTTAATTCTACCACAACAAAAAAATAGAAATAATAATCTTAATCATGCATAGAAGAAAAAAGGATATCACCAAGAAAAGGAAAACCCAGGATATCTAAATCTACACAACACTCGCACTTAGCACTCACTCAAACAATTCCCAGCACGCACCAAACACTCCCAGCATGCAGAGAGAGAGAGAGAGAGAGAGAGAGAGAGAGAGAGAGAGAGAGAGAGAGAGAGAGAGAGAGAGAGAGAGAGAGAGAGAGAGAGAGAGAGAGAGAGAGAGAGAGAGAGAGAGAGAGAGAGAGAGAGAGAGAGAGAGAGAGAGAGAGAGAGAGAGAGAGAGAGAGAGAGAGAGTCATCACTTGTAACACAGGCTGTCCAATGTTCAAAACATTGAATTGTGCATTCATATCTTTAAATAAATCTTACACTTGCACAATCATTGATTCAAAATACAAATTTATTGTGAAATACCAATGAAACTTTAATTTAGATCACCCACACACAAGCAACCGATAGTTTCACTGTGTCATTGTTCGTACAATCATTACAGTTTTTGCCCATAGCATCGATAATAAGGACATTCCGACTGGAGAACAGCTATATCTTCAAGTTTCTACTCCAGACTGTACCTACTGTATGTGTCACATGATTCTGTATCATATTACAGTATTACTGTACTAACTATACTATACAAAAATGGATAGTACTGTGAAGAACTGTATATGTAAAGGAATACCATTGTGATGTTGCAGTACTGTGTACAGTTTGAAAGTACAGTATGTGAAAAATAACCCAACCAATGACATCTTGTGATGGCATTTTCTACAGAATGGTTGGACGACCTCCTCAAGGTGGAAGGGAACGGCTCTTCACTCAACAACAAGAGCTTGCCATCATTGAAATGGTCCGAGAAAATAATGCAATCCGACTTCGTGAGTTGCAACAACGCATAATTGCAAATGGAAATTAATTCAACAATATCAACAGGGTCAGCATTTCTACACTAAGTCGCATCCTACAGAAACATAACTTCAGAATGAAGCAGCTGTACAGGGTGCCATTTGAGAGGAACAGTGTCAGGGTCAAGGACTTGCGCCATGATTATGTGCAGGTATGTGTCACTTTACTTAACATACTATATATTGTGATGTGGGAATGAGGGTTTATTCTGCCACCTGCCCTGCTTGTAGTTTTGGTCTATACTCACTCAACCCAGCCCCTACTTGTGTGAAAATATAGACATTGTAGTTCCTGTATGTGTTTTCAGTAACAATATTCAATATTTTCTGTTACAGACGGTTCTGGAGTTTGATGCCGCCGAACTGCCGCATTAGTTCATCTACGTGGATGAGGCAGGCTTCAATCTGGCCAAAACCAGGCGTCGGGGCCGTAACGTAGTTGGACAAAGGGCTGTTGTAAATGTCCCTGGGCAGCGTGGCGGAAATATCACCTTGTGTGCTGCAATTAGTGTCGAAGGAGTCCTGCATCATCATGCCACTCTAGCTCCCTACAATACAGGACAGATCATTGCATTTCTAGATGCACTACAGTTGTGCAGGACAGACCACAGCAGCCCAGGTTTGTTGTCATCTGGGATAATGTTAGTTTCCACCGGGCTGCTCTGGTCCGAGATTGGTTCAACAACCATGATAATTTCACAGTTTTATACCTTTCCCCTTACAGCCCCTTTCTAAATGCAATCGAGGAATTCTTTTCAGCGTGGCGGTGGAAAGTATATGATCGGCAACCACATGCCCGCATGACTCTTCTGCAAGCAATGGAAGAGGCATGTGGAGACATTGAGGTGGGATCAATCCAAGGGTGGATTCGGCACACAAGGCGATATTTTCCCCGATGCCTAGCCCGCGAGGACATTGCCTGTGATGTTGACGAGGTCTTGTGGCCAGATCCGAACAGAAGGCGTGATCCATAATCCCCCCACCACACACACAAAACAAGTATATGTTTTTTCCCCCAATAGCAATTTATCCAGTAATTGTTTTGTTTTTTTACTTTTGTTTTGTTGCTAAAATTGATGTTAATAATTTCTGTAAGAATGTTTGTTTTTTTGTAAAAACTTTTTTGTAAATACTGTTTGATTACTGCAGAAATTCTACTTTTGAGTTTTACAGAAGACATTGACAATAAAAATAGAAACACGAAGACTGCAGTGTTTTATATAAAGCCCATCAGTGTGTTTCTGGTGATATGAAAGTGTAATTCAAATGTTGCTTGTGTGTATGGTTTTGTTGCAAGAATTTCATTTGTAGAAAGGAGTGTTAAGTTTTGATGGCAGTGTTTCATTTTGGCATATATGTGAGTTGTTAATCTCCAAGTGCTATGTCTGATTGGCTTGTGTGTTGAGTTTTGACATGAGCCAAATTCTGCAAAAAGTGTGTAAGCAATAGGCAAAAACTGTAAATATTGTAGTACAAAATAGGTGATACATGTTTCATTATGGTACTACATGTAAATACATCCCTGTAAAAGTACTGCAGAAGTAGAGAGAATACTACAGACACAGTGGAATCATTGAACAAAATCTGAAATATATTGATAAAAAAACAATACAGTACTGTAAAACATCAAATGCAGTGTTCCTCAACTTGCTTGCTTGTATTGTAAAAAGCTTAACATAGGAGTGATTACTGTACTTCTCACATTTTCATCAACTCTGTCTTGTGGTTTTGGCCACAGGTTCTCATCTACATCACAATGGATGTTTTCATTAGCCAAACATCTTGGAAAAAACCTTTGGCCATGGCGAATCCAGGCCTGACACTGGTCTGCCGCGATGTCATTGCATGCGTCATCCATGGCCTGGAGAAGTGTGACTTGTTCATGAGGGCGCCTAAAATAAAACCTTCCATCTCCATGTGAAGAAAAATTCCTCAATCGGGTTAAGGAAAGGAGAGTATGGGGGTAAATACAGGGTGGTAAATTGTGCATGGGCCTGAAACCATGCTTGCACCATATGAGCATGGTGGAACCTGACATTATCCCACACAATGACATAGGTCACGCCACCAGCTCTACAGGCCTGATCGAGCTCATCAAGGAAGGTTACAAGGGGACCATAGAAACGGTGTCTGATAAAGAATGATGATGAAATATTACATCCCAGATGGCATCTGCCATAGACAAGGGTGGAAATATAAACAATATGCAGGTTCTTTTAAATGTGTTGTTTATTTTAAAGTGCAGATACCCAAAACTGAATTTTAAGTTGAACATATAAATATATTACAAAATTACAGATGTACATTTAAAAAAAGGGGTTTAAGGATATTTTGAGTCCCATCAGCTATTGGTGATTTCGTGCTGACTGGCCTAGCTGTCAAGCCATTCCAAAATCTTATCCTTCTCCACCAAAAGATTTTCTTGACATCCCATAGTCAAACAGTTCTTCCTGCACCGGAATGTCTCGTTGGACAATGAAAAGGATGACGTTCCACACTTTGCCATCCTCTTCAAGTTGCTGAAGCTGAGCTTTAATGTTGCTTCTCTTTCTGGAGTGGTTGATCCTCTGTCCAATTTTGTCCTTCTCTGGGTGGCAAGGGCAGGGCACAGTCTTGGCATCTATGCAGCACATTTTCCCTGATACATCCCTGTAGAAATATAGGTACCCCATCTCGTCTTCATCTGTTGCTGCCAAAAGCTCTTTCCCCTGCTTCCCTGAGAGTGGGAGACCGTGGTAGTCACAGACGACTTCCCCTTCAGCAAATTTCCGTAACGAAGGACATCCTCCACCTTCACTTTGTTCTTCTCCCAGTTCTGCCGTTTAATGTATTTCTCTGCTTTTCTGGCAGTGGGTTCTCTTCTGGGGAAGTGAGCTGTAACAATGCAAAGACAAAAATACATGTGTTATTATTCATGTCATTTACTCAATAGCAGAAGCCCTTATCCAGGACTACTTACAGTCGTAGTTATGTGACCATAAATCAAGTACATTCTCGTAATACCTAATATGTTAAAATTGTATTCAGTCTATTGTATTTTAGCTGCATCTTACCGATCACATAATCCCGTCTCATTTTCTCTTGCTGGTTTCTCCACTTGTCAAAGCAGTATCTCTCATGCCTTCCTGCAATCAGTAGCCTGTCCTTCTTTTTGATTGATTGTCCATCAATTGTGACAGGGAAGCTTTGATAGAAGAGGTTCAAGGCCTGTGCCTCATCCAACGTTTGGCTGCTGGACAATGCTCCTGTTCTACAACTTGTTCTTGCGGAGGAGGGGCCTGCAGTCTCATTACTTGAAAAAGGGAAAATAACAAAAACGTGTTAGCCATATGTAACAACTTTACAAGACATTGTAAAGGGTCATTTATATAATGAGTATAAATACTTACAGAGTCACTGGACATGGCAACTTTGGAGATCAGCTTCATTCCCATGCAGGCATTGAGTGGTGTCTTCATGCGGTAGTGCCTGTCAGCTGTAGCAGTTGTATGGGCCAAGTAGTCAGCAACAAGTGCCTTCTCTGCATCCGTGAAGTTGGCTTTGGTATGCGTCTCAAAGATTCGCCTTGCTACCTGGCTGGTGATGTTGGGGAGTTTGTATCTGATGAAAGAACAAGATAAAACAGTTTTGGTTTTAGAAAACTGTACTGTCATAAAAGTATTGTGTAATGATAAAAACAGTGTTGTTCTTAACAGTGTTCGACTTACTTTGCATGAAACCTTTTTAGGTCATTGGAAGGGTTGTAGATGGCTCTTCCAACTGTGGAAATGAAGAATCTCTCATCTTCTTCCACGTCATCACATTTTTTAAGAAAAGCTGGTCGAACATGTCGGTAGTACGTATCCAACCACTGAAAATGTAGACCAAAAAAAACATATTTAACAGGTTTGTATTAAATCAATCTCATTCACAATAACCAGATTGTGGTAAATATACTTACTGCATCTTCCTCCTCGTCTAACGAAACGGTTGCCACCTGCTGTGTCGCTGTCTTGTGTTGCTTAACACCGATGACAGTCCATTTCTCACCATTTGGCAAGATGCACTCCTTCCTTGAGAGCCATTCGTTCAGCTACAATAAAAAATGTGACATATCAATAAAACATATGCCAAAAAAGCAAATACGATTCAACATTATAGCAATTAAATGACATTAGGTAACTTACGGTCATATTTTTTACAACTCCAGCCCTTTGGAGATGTTTCAGCATGAGCAGAGACTCCAGGTAGTACAGCATGAGCAGTTGTTCAGGTTCATCCAAAGATTCTTCACTCTTGGCCTTCCCAATGACACCCAGAAAGTCTTTCTTGGCCACCTCCAAGACTGCCACACATTCTTTCGGTGTCTTTGCAACTGTCATCATCTGTGTGTACCTGCAGAAAAACAATAATACGTTAATGATTTGAAGAACAACAACAATACACACTTAAAATGTTAACTACATTTCCGTGAGGATCAATTTTAAATATATACACCTTTTCCCGGTAATTTCATGAGACACCTGCTTGCTCATGGACTTCTGTAAGTCATGCAGGCAGTCCTGGAAATGCTTGCATTGCTCATACAAGCTCCTTTCTGTCTGGATGAGGTTTGTTGACGTCGTGATGTAGCGAAGAAACCTCTTCAGATTCTTCATGTAGTTTGCAATTGTTTGCTTCTTCTGTCCAATGTTTGCAAGCTTGGTAAAAAAGGACCTGCTTTGCTCCAATTTAGTCCATGTAAAACAAAAACCTAGACACATTTGCAACCTGTACATGAAAATGAAAATAATGTTAGTTGCATAGTTAATAACTACTTTGTAATTAAGTAATTCTCATTAAAATATTTCAACAGTTAAATTAAAGTAAAATTGCTGTACATACCTCCTGTTTGAAATTGGGAATGTTGTGGTCATCACGGAGATATTTGGCAAATCCAGCCAGCAGATCACAATCCAGAGGGTGCTTTTGGTACAAACCACTCATTTGCATTGCCTTTCTCAGTTTGTTGTCACATGACTGGTTCATTGGTCTGGAAAACATTTGGTATGCAGATTAGAATCAATAAAATACATCCATGTTCACTTATATACTTATGTGTAGTAGTTGTTTATGAGATTATTTATATTTACTTACGGTTGGTACAAGGCAGACTTGTCATCCTCCGTGTTGTTGTCTGATTCAGCATCTGCATCTTCAGTTGGTGTCAACACATGAGCCACTTCCACTTGGCTGAAATATCATACAGATAAACAAAAACAATTATATTATATTACAATCAAACATAATTGGACAACAGTTATAATGAGTTGAAATATGATGTAACTTGCATATATATTATTTTATCAGTGTAAGAAATAGCTTACACAGGTGCTTGTTTGACTTCTGGCTTGTTCTTAACAATATGACCCGTTTCTTCAAGCTTCTGGATCAGGAGTTGGAGTCTGTCTTGTTGTATAACAATACAGCTCAGTAAGCTGTAGTCAAAGATCCTGCCTTTGCAAAGATGCTCTATCATGGAATCTCGGGCAGCGGCGACTTCTTGAACAATCTCTTGTTTTGTTTTTAACTTCATGCACACTCTGCTGAGGTGTCGAGAGAGGGTGTCCTGGTTCTTCAAGCAAAATCTGCAGACAAGAGGGATCCTTCTTTGTTTTCTGTAAGACAGTAAATGCACAGTAAGTACATGTAATGAAGTTACTAGCAGTATGTCAATACTTACACACCTATTATTACTGGTGCTAGCAGAGCTACTGCTAACATTAATAACAGCAACGTTACTGTGGTTTAATTGTGTTTCTGGCCTCAAAGCTTATAATGCTCACACAAAAGCACCTCAAATTTAGGTCAAGCTTCATTTTGGGCCTACTACTAACATTAATAACAGCAACATACTAACAGTAATATACATGGAATAATTATAGAGGTACATTACCTTGAACCAGTTGCATTTGCAGATGCCATCTTGCTGAAAAATGAAGGAAGTAATAACACAATCGCGAAGAAATCTCTGCAGAATAAGGAAAAAAGCAATAATCCAAAATATCAGCTCCCAGAAGGAAAGAGTGTTGTCGTTGCTCTCAGTTGAATTCTCTTTTCTGAAGTGGAGTATATACTGTTGCCTTGGTCAGTATATATACAATCAGATTGGCCCAACCTCTTTCCACAATAAAATATTCCATTCAGGCTAGATTTACGCATACGCAAATGAGATGGCTCATTCAGCTTCACACCTCACAATACCTCTGGAGGTCAGATTTCAACCCTGCAGGGTAAACACCGTGCTTTACATTTAACAGACACTCTTACCCAGGCTGACTTAAAGTTAATGGATGCATATATTTTTTGTGTAATTATTTTTTTCATACCTTCCCCCAGTGGGAATCGAACCCACAACCCTTTCATTGCAAACACCATGCTCTACCAACTGAGCTACATCCATGCCACAATTCAGACTACTGCCCATAATAATTCCTATCTAAACCTTTCGGCTTGTGAAAGGTTTAACAATAAATCTTATGTCAAATTCCATTGTAACTAATTGCCATGGGAAAGCAGTCAAGTCAGCCATCCCATTGATAAATTCATCAAAAACAGTCAAAGGACAGAACATTTTAAATGTATTTCTACAGTAGAGTATCCCTGTTACGAACCCCGTGGCTTTAAACGTCTAGGGTGGATGGACATGAGACCCGTAACATAATCCATGCAAATTAGGATGATGACATGGAACAGTGAGAACGAAAAACTACACGACAACCATAAACTACCGTCAAACATAAAATGTTTGTGTGAACACACGGTAAAGGTTTGGGAAAAAGGGCTGAGCAGGAACCAAGAAATGAAACAATAGTGTAAAAAAAACCTAAACTGATATTGCCTGCCTCAAGAACCACTAAGCTACTGCTAATCATACAAAAGTACAGGGGGTGGTCCGCTCAGGTCTAACTAGTGTGTTTAGACAGATTTCTTCCTACGGGTAATGTACGCCCAAGGGCAGCTAGCATAAACTCCCCTTTTCCCAGAAACACACACAGTTACCAAACAGAGTGATCAGCAAATTAGTGAGTACACATTACACCACAGTATCCATACTAACATACGGAAAATAGTCTTCTTCTCAACAAACACAACTGACTGTTTTTTATACAATGTGATGTGTGATTGAAAAACCAGAAACAGGTGGTGCAATGCAGAGGAATGTTCACTGATTGGTCCACCTTAGCAATCAGCAGACACCTCAACGACCACCAATCAGGAACATGCAGGACACCTGTTATTAGGGCAGAAGGAGAGGAAACACAAAAAGACACAGGCTACCTGTATCTGTAACAATCCCAGTAGTGGACTTTATTAGTTAAAGCCATAGTGTACATTTTTGTAACAGGAATGGAATTGACTGAATGATGAATTGATTTAATGGTAAAAGACTGAATTTGACTGTGAGCTGACAGCATGGGAGGAGTTGGAGGTGTGTTTTAGTGGGAGGAGTGTGTTGTGGAAATAGAATGTATTTGACTAGAGGCTGACAGGCAGAGGAAGGGTGGAGGGAGTGTGTCACACCCTGGCTATGGGACTCTAGTTGTTGAGCCAGGGTGTGTTTGTTCTATGTGGTGTGTTTCTATGTTGGGGGTTCTGGTTTGTTGTTTTCTATGTTTGCCTTAGTGACTCCCAATCAGAGGTAACGAGTGTCAGCTGTTGGCTGGTTGTCTCTGATTGGGAGCCATATTTAACTGTCTGTTTTTCACTTTGTGTTTTTTTTTTTTTGTTCCGTGTCGGTATATGTTTACCGTTGGACGTTACGAGTCGTTTATTGTTTTGTTCGTGCTTGATTTACAGTTTTTGCCCATTGCTTACACACTAAAACCGAATGCTTAGACCAAAGCCTCAATACCTAAACTTATTGTAGCATACCTTAAACACAGTGTAACCATAGCTTAAACACAATGTCAACTTTGCACTTTGTTTGTAATTCTGTAACACACTTATTGTGAAACACTACACACGTTTTCTTACATTAGACACGTTGTTCAAAAACGAAATCACCTGTTATCATTGGGAAAACACTCTGTTCAAAATACAAAACACATCTGGCAATTGTATGCACTTACATACACACCTGAAAACACTTGCACAGAAAACAGAACACCAATCAGTCTGAGCCTTAGCACTACAAATAGGCCTCAGGTAAGCCATTTTTAACTTTGCAAGCATGGAGGCAATGAGAGTCAGAGTAAGAGGAGGACAAAGAGAGAGAGGAGTCGGATGAGGAAGAGGACCAGTGCGGAGACGTATATCAGATGACATCAGGGCTACTCTGGTGGACCATGTGATAAATCATGGCCTGTCCATGAGAGAGGCTGGGCAAAGAGTCCACCCTAACCTCAGTCGCTACACAGTAGCATCGATAATAAGGACATTCCGACTGGAGAACAGCTATATCTTCAAGTTTCTACTCCAGACTGTACCTACTGTATGTGTCACATGATTCTGTGTCATATTACAGTATTACTGTACTAACTATACTATACAAAAATGGATAGTACTGTGAAGAACTGTATATTTAAAGGAATACCATTGTGATGTTGCAGTACTGTGTACAGTTTGAAAGTACAGTATGTGAAAAATAACCTAACCAATGACATCTTGTGGTGGCATTTTCTACAGAATGGTTGGACGACCTCCTCAAGGTGGAAGGGAACGGCTCTTCACTCAACAACAAGAGCTTGCCATCATTGAAATGGTCCGAGAAAATAATGCAATCCGACTTCGTGAGTTGCAACAACGCATAATTGCAAATGGAAATGAATTCAACAATATCAACTGGGTCAGCATTTCTACACTAAGTCGCATCCTACAGAAACATAACTTCAGAATGAAGCAGCTGTACAGGGTGCCATTTGAGAGGAACAGTGTCAGGGTCAAGGACTTGCGCCATAATTATGTGCAGGTATGTGTCACTTTACTTTACATACTATATATTGTGATGTGGGAATGAGGGTTTATGCTGCCACCTGCCCTGCCTGTAGCTTGTAGTTTTGGTCTATACTCACCCAATCCAGCCCCTACTTGTGTGAAAATATAGACATTGTAGTTCCTGTATGTGTTTTCAGTAACAATATTCAATATTTTCTGTTACAGACGGTTCTGGAGTTTGATGTCACCGAACTGCCGCATTAGTTCATCTACGTGGATGAGGCAGGCTTCAATCTGGCCAAAACCAGGCGTCGGGGCCGTAACGTAGTTGGACAAAGGGCTGTTGTAAATGTCCCTGGGCAGCGTGGCGGAAATATCACCTTGTGTGCTGCAATTAGTGTCGAAGGAGTCCTGCATCATCATGCCACTCTAGCTCCCTACAATACAGGACAGATCATTGCATTTATAGATGCACTACATGCAGTTGTGCAGGAAAAACCTTATGTCAAAACCCACACAAGCCAATCAGACATAGCACTTGGAGATTAACAACTCACATAGGAGTGATTACTATACTTCTCACATTTTCATCAACTCTGTCTTGTGGTTTTGGCCACAGGTTCTCATCTACATCACAATGGA
Organism: Coregonus lavaretus; assembly: GCF_964263955.1. NCBI lineage: Eukaryota > Metazoa > Chordata > Actinopteri > Salmoniformes > Salmonidae > Coregonus > Coregonus lavaretus. Next base: position 25,006 of record NW_028160003.1, read on the forward strand.
TGTTTTCATTAGCCAAACATCTTGGAAAAAACCTTTGGCCATGGCGAATCCAGGCCTGACACTGGTCTGCCGTGATGTCATTGCATGCGTCTTCCATGGCCTGGTGAAGAGTGACTTGTTCATGAGGGTGCCTATCATAAACCTCCCATCTCCATGTGAAGAACAATTCCTCAATCGGGTTAAGGAAAAGAGAGTATGGGGGTAAATACAGGGTGGTAAATTGTGCATGGGCCTGAAACCATGCTTGCATCATATGAGTATGGTGGAACCTGACATTATCCCACATAATGACATAGGTCACACCACCAGCTCTACAGGCCTGATCGAGCTCATCAAGGAAGGTTACAAGGGGACCATAGAAACGGTGTCTGATAAAGAATGATGATGAAATATTTCATCCATAGATAATGTAGTCTAATTGGTTCCTCAAGTTGAGGGTGAAAATAAAACATGCAGGTTTTATTTTTTCCCTTGGGGTCCCCCCCCCAACCCGGCCATGGACCCCCAGCACGTCCATGTGTGAGTCAGGAGCCAACCCCTGGTTCTCCTAATGAAAACCGTCCGATTACATGGTGAACGGTTAAGGGGGTTTTGCCCCCACCTTGGGGTCCCCCCCCCAACCCGGCCATGGACACTCAGCACGCCCATGTGTGAGTCAGGAGCCACCCCCTTGTTCTCCTAGTGAAAACCGTCCTAAAATGACAGGTGGCGGCCCCTTTTGGTCCAATCCGGGTGGGGGGGTTTGCCCCCCCTTGGGGTCCCCCCCCAACCCGGCCATTGGCACCCAGCACGCCCATTTGTGAGTCAGGAGCCATCCCCTGTTTCTCATAGTGAAAACCGTACTAAAATGACAGGTGGCGCCCCCTTGTGGACGATTCCGGGTGGGCCCCGCCCTTGGGGGTCTCCCCCAAGCCAGCCATGGGCACCAACCCGCCCATGTATGACTGAAGGAGCCCTACTCTAGTTTAATTAGTGAAATCCGTCCTAAAATGCGAATTCGCGCCACCCCATGGCTGAAAATCAGCTAGGGGGCAGTGTACCCACACCCCCCCCACCCCCCACCTCCAACCCCCAAACCCCTTGGTGTCTCCACCAAGACAGATATGAGCACCCATCCTGGGCATGTGTGACTGAAGGAGCCCTCCTCTGGTTCTCCAAGTGAAATCCGTCCTAAAATGTGAAACGGCGCCACCCCATGGCCGAAAATCAACTGGGGGGCAGTGCACCCACACCCCACCCACCCCCACCCCCAACCCCCTTGGTGTCTCCACCAAGACAGACATGAGCACCCATCCTGGGCATGTGTGACTGAAGGAGCCCTCCTCTGGTTCTCCTAGTGAAATCCGTCCTAAAATGCGAAATGGCGCCACCCCATGGCCGAAAATAAGCTGGGGGGCAGTGCACCCCCACCCCCAACACCCCCCATCCCCAACACACAAGCCCCTTGGGGTCTCCCCCAAGCTGGACATGAGCACCCATCCTGGGCATGTGTGACTGAAGGAGCCCTCCCCTGGTTCTCCTAGTGAAAACCGTTGGGATATCATGTGGGGGTGTCTGACCCTCCACCCCAATCCGACCAAGTGCACCCATGTCGGCCTTGTGTGTCTCAGGAGCCAGTCCCTGGTTCTCCTAGTGAAAACCGGAGGGTTACCATGTGGGGGTGTCTGACCCTCCACTCCAATCCGACCAAGAGCACCCATTTCGGCCTTGTGTGACTCAGGAGCCGGTCCCTGGTTCTCCTAGTGAAAACCGGAGGGTTACCATGTGGGGTGTCTGACCCTCCACCCCAATCCGACCAAGAGCACCCATTTTAGCCACGTGTGAGTCAGGAGCCATCCCCTCGTTCTCCTAGTGAAAACCATCCGATTTCCAGGTGAACGGTTAAGTGGGGTTTGCCCCCCCTTGGGGGTCCCCCCCCAAGCCGGCCATGGGCACCCAGCACGTCCATGTGTGAGTCAGGAGCTATCCCCTGGTTCTCATAGTGTAAACCGTCCTAAAATGACAGGTGGCGCCCCCTTGTGGACGAATCCGGGTGGGGGGGTGGGGCCCCCCATTGGGGTCTCCCCCAAGCCGGCCATGGGCACCCAGCACGTCCATTTGTGAGTCAGGAGCCATCCCCTGGTTCTCATAGTGTAAACCGTCCTAAAATGACAGGTGGCGCCTCCTTGTGGACGAATCCGGATGGGCCCCCCCCTTGGGGGTCTCCCCCAAGCCAGCCATGGGCACCCAACCGCCCATGTATGACTGAAGGAGCCCTACTCTAGTTTAATTAGTGAAATCTGTCCTAAAATGCGAATTGGCGCCACCCCATGTCCGAAAATCAGCTGGGGGGGTAGTGCACCCCCACCCCAAACACCCCCCACCCCCAAGCCCCTCGGGGTCTCCCCCAAGCCAGACATGAGCACCCGTCCTGGGCATGTGTGACTGAAGGAGCCCTCCTCTGGTTCTCCTAGTGAAAACCGTCCTAAAATGACAGGTGGCGCCCCCTTGTGGACGGATCCGGGTGGGGGGGGCCCCCCTTGGGGGTCTCGGGTCTCCCCTAAGCCAGACATGGGCACCCACCCGCCCATGTATGACTGAAGGAGCCCTACTCTAGTTTAATTAATGAAATCTGTCCTAAAATGCGAATTGGCGCCACCCCATGGCCGAAAATCAACTGGGGGGCAGTGCACCCCCACCCCCAACACCCCCCATCCCCAACACACAAGCCCCTTGGGGTCTCCCCCAAGCCGGACATGAGAACTCATCCTGGGCATGTGTGACTGAAGGAGCCCTCCCCTGGTTCTCCTAGTGAAAACCGTCGGGATACCATGTCCAATTGGAAGTGGGGTGTCTGACCCAACACCCCAATCCGACCAAAAGCACCCATTTCGGCCTTCTGTGACTCAGGAGCCGGTCCCTGGTTCTCCTAGTGAAAACCGGAGGGTTAGCATGTGGGGTGTCTGACCCTCCACCCCAATCCGACCAAGAGCACCCATTTCGGCCATGTGTGAGTCAGGAGCCATCCCCTGGTTCTCCTAGTGAAAACCATCCGATTTCCAGATGAACGGTTAAGTGGGGTTTTCCCCCCCTTGGGGGTCCCCCCCAACCCGGCCATGGACCCCCAGCACGCCCATGTGTATGTCAGGAGCCATCTCCTGGTTTTCCTAGTGAAAACCTTCCTAAAATGACAGGTGGCGCCCCCTTGTGGTCGATCCGGGTTGGGGGGGTTGCCCCCCCTTGGGGTCCCCCCCCAACCCGGCCATGGGCATCTAGCACGCCCATGTGTGAGTCAGGAGCCATCCCCTTGTTCTCCTAGTGAAAACTGTCCGATTACATGGTGAACAGTTAAGGGGGTTCCCCCCCCCCCTTGGGGTCCCCCCCCAACCCGGCCAATGACCCCCAGCACGCCCATGAGTGAATCAGGAGCCACCCCCTGGTTCTCCTAGTGAAAACCGTCCTATGGTGACAGGTGGCGCCCCCTTGTGGTCAAATCCGGGGGGGGGGGGGGGTTTGCCCCCCCTTGGGGTCCCCCCCCTTGGGGTCCCCCCCCAACCCGGCCATGGGCACCCAGCACGTCCATGTGTGAGTTAGGAGCCATCCCCTGGTTCTCATAGTGTAAACCGTCCTAAAATGACAGGTGGCGCCCCCTTGTGGACGAATCCGGATGGGCCCCCCCCTTGGGGGTCTCCCCCAAGCCAGCCATGGGCACCCAACCGCCCATGTATGACTGAAGGAGCCCTACTCTAGTTTATTAGTGAAATCCATCCTAAAATGCGAATTGGCGCCACCCCATGGCCGAAAATCAGCTGGGGGGTAGTGCACCCCCACCCCAAACACCCCACACCCCCAAGCCCCTCGGGGTCTCCCCCCAACCCGGCCATGGGCACCCAGCACGTCCATGTGTGAGTCAGGAGCCATCCCCTGGTTCTCATAGTGAACCCCATTCCACAATAAAATATTCCATTCAGGCTAGATTTACGCATACGCAAATGAGATGGCTCATTCAGCTTCACACCTCACAATACCTCTGGAGGTCTGATTTCAACCCTGCAGGGTAAACACCGTGCTTTACATTTAACAGACACTCTTACCCTGGCTGACTTAAAGTTAATGGATGCATATATTTTTTGTGTAATTATTTTTTTCATACCTTCCCCCAGTGGGAATCGAACCCACAACCCTTTCATTGCAAACACCATGCTCTACCAACTGAGCTACATCCATGCCACAATTCAGACTACTGCCCATAATAATTCCTATCTAAACATTTCGGCTTGTGAAAGGTTTAACAATAAATCCTATGTCAAATTCCATTGTAACTAATTGCCATGGGAAAGCAGTCAAGTCAGCCATCCCATTGATAAATTCATCAAAAACAGTCAAAGGACAGAACATTTTAAATGTATTTCTACAGTAGAGTATCCCTGTTACGAACCCCGTGGCTTTAAACGTCTAGGGTGGATGGACATGAGACCCGTAACATAATCCATGCAAATTAGGATGATGACATGGAACAGTGAGAACGAAAAACTACACGACAACCATAAACTACCGTCAAACATAAAATGTTTGTGTGAACACACGGTAAAGGTTTGGGAAAAAGGGCTGAGCAGGAACCAAGAAATGAAACAATAGTGTAAAAAAAACCTAAACTGATATTGCCTGCCTCAAGAACCGCTAAGCTACTGCTAATCATACAAAAGTACAGGGGGTGGTCCGCTCAGGTCTAACTAGTGTGTTTAGACAGATTTCTTCCTACGGGTAATGTACGCCCAAGGGCAGCTAGCTTAAACTCCCCTTTTCCCAGAAACACACACAGTTACCAAACAGAGTGATCAGCAAATTAGTGAGTACACAATACACCACAGTATCCATACTCACATAGGGAAAATAGTCTCTAACAAAGTTACCAGCAACTTGGTGAGTAAACAAAAAACAGGACAACACAGTATCCATACTCACATACGGAAAATAGTCTTCTTCTCAACAAACACAACTGACTGTTTTTTATACAGTGGGATGTGTGATTGAAAACCAGAAACAGTTGGTGCAATGCAGAGGAATGTTCACTGATTGGTCCACCTTAGCAATCAGCAGACACCTCAACGACCACCAATCAGGAACATACAGGACACCTGTTATTAGGGCAGAAGGAGAGGAAACACAAAAAGACACAGGATACCTGTATCCGTAACAATCCCAGTAGTGGACTTTATTAGTTAAAGAAATAGTGTACATTTTTGTAACAGGAATGGAATTGACTGAATGATGAATTGATTTAATGGTAAAAGACTGAATTTGACTGTGAGCTGACAGCATGGGAGGAGTTGGAGGTGTGTTTTAGTGGGAGGAGTGTGTTGTGGAAATAGAATGTATTTGACTAGAGGCTGACAGGCAGAGGAAGGGTGGAGGGAGTGTGTCACACCCTGGCTATGGGACTCTAGTTGTTGAGCCAGGGTGTGTTTGTTCTATGTGGTGTGTTTCTATGTTGGGGGTTCTGGTTTGTTGTTTTCTATGTTTGCCTTAGTGACTCCCAATCAGAGGCAACGAGTGTCAGCTGTTGGCTGGTTGTCTCTGATTGGGAGCCATATTTAACTGTCTGTTTTTCACTTTGTGTTTTTTTTTTTTTTTTGTTCCGTGTCGGTATATGTTTACCGTTGGACGTTACGAGTCGTTTATTGTTTTGTTCGTGCTTGATTTACAGTTTTTGCCCATTGCTTACACACTAAAACCGAATGCTTACACCAAAGCCTCAATACCTAAACTTCTTGTAGCATACCTTAAACACAGTGTAACCATAGCTTAAACACAATGTCAACTTTGCGGTTTCTGTAATTCTGCATGAACCAATTAGACTACATTATCTATGGATGTAATATTTCATCATCATTCTTTATCAGACACCGTTTCTATGGACCCCTTGTAACCTTCCTTGATGAGCTCGATCAGGTCTGTAGAGCTGATGGCGTGACCTATGTCATTGTGTGTGATAATGTCAGGTTCCACCATGCTCATATGATGCAAGCATGGTTTCAGGCCCATGTACAATTGACCACCCAGTATTTACCCCCATACTCTCCTTTCCTTAACCCGATTGAGGAATTTTTCTCCACATGGAGATGGAAGGTTTATGATAGGCGCCCTCATGAACAAGTCACTCTTCTCCAGGCCATGGATGACGCATGCAATGACATCACGGCAGACCAGTGTCAGGCCTGGATTCGCCATGGCCAAAGGTTTTTTCCAAGATGTTTGGCTAATGAAAACATCCATTGTGATGTAGATGAGAACCTGTGGCCAAAACCACAAGACAGAGTTGATGAAAATGTAGAAGTACAGTAATCACTCCTATGTTTTGCTTTTTACAGTACAAGCAAGCAAGTTTGTTTTACAGTACTGTATTGTTTTTCATCAATATATTTCAGATTTTGTTCAATGATTCCACTGTGTCTGTGGTATTCTCTCTACTACTGCAGTACTTTTACAGGGATGTATTTACATGTAGTACCATAATGAAACATGTATCACCTATTTTGTACTACAATATTTAATGATTGTACGAACAATGACACAGTGAAACTATTGGTTGCTTGTGTGTGGGTGATCTAAATTAACGTTTCATTGGTATTTCACAATACATTTGTATTTTGAATCAATGATTGTGCAAGTGTAAGATTTATTTAAAGATATGAATGCACAATGCAATGTTTTGAACATTGGACAGCCTGTGTTACAAGTGATGACCGTTTTGAGTTTTGTGTCTAGAGTTTTGAAAAATGACGTCAAGGTTCTGAAATTAGTGCCAAAGTGATTGTAAAAAACTGTAACAATCACCCATATTAGCAAACTTATTTCATTTCAAACATCACATTTCTCTAGTATAGGCGACGATATCAGCAAAATGCTTTTGATAAGTGATCGGTATGGTAGGTGTCAATCATTTCTGTTTTTCATCCCAGTTCTACTACTTACTGTGAGGATGCTATGAGGATTATTGTGTGTGTGTGTTTGTGTGTGTGTGTTTGTGTGTTTGTGTGTGTGTGTCTGTGTGTGAGTGTTTGTGTGTGTGTGCGTGTGTGTGTGACAAACCAGTATCTTTGATGAGGGGCCAGGTGCTGATCTGGCAAAGACCTCACCTCCAGCTTCACACCTCACAACACCTCTGGAGGTCAGATTTAAACCCTGCAGGGTAAACACCGTGCTTTACATTTAACAGACACTCTTACCCAGGCTGACTTAAAGTTAATGGATGCATATATGTTTTGTGTAATTATTTTTTTCATACCTTCCCCCAGTGGGAATTGAACCCACAACCCTGGCATTGCAAACACCATGCTCTACCAACTGAGCTACATCCATGCCACAATTCAGACTACTGCCCATAATAATTCCTATCTAAACCTTTCGGCTTGTGAAACCCCCAGACAGAGGTGTGAAATTCCTCAACTTGAGGAGCTTCAAACATCAGAACAATGGCCTGACAACACCTGAGACATTTTTTAGGAAGATGGCATCTGCCATAGACAAGGGTGAAAATAAAAACAACATGCAGGTTTTCTTTTAAATGTGTTGTTTATTTTAAAGTGCAGATACCCAAAACTGAAATTTAAGTTGAACATGCATCGCTAAATATATTACAAAATTACAGATGTACATTTTAAAAAGGGGTTTAAGGATATTTTTGAGTCCCATCAGCTATTGGTGATTTCGTGCTGACTGGCCTAGCTGTCAAGCCATTCCAAAATCTTATCCTTCTACACCAAAATATTTTCTTGACACTCCATAGTCAAACAACAGTTCTTCCTGTACCGGAATGTCTCGTTGGGCAATGAAAAGGATGCAATGGCCTAGGCGACAACACCTTGGGTGGGTAATTGTCTTCAAAATGAATGTTCATATATAACATGCCATTCCCCATGCATTATGCTGTTGGGTCAGGGAGGAGGGAGGTTGAAATGCTGGGAAAAACAACTCCACAGAAGATCCACACAGCATTTAAACATTTCTCAAATTAAAGTAACAGCATTAGAATATATATAGGGTTGCCTAATCACACATTTGACATTTTGGAAGGATTTAACCTATTTGAAAAAAGTTGAAAGGCAACGTGGATCTACTGTGGAGTAGTTCTTCCCAGCACTTCAACCAAATCAGATTTATATTACATATTGCCTGGTGTGATTAAAAATTTTAAGAAAGCTCTAATCTTTACCCAAATGGTCTCAAATTAAAGGCCTGTTGGTAATTTCAGTGGAACCATCCAACCCAAGTAGCTATTCAACCTCAAAACTACCTGGTTTTGCTGTACATTCAAAACAGCAGTATAATGTGAAACTTCTTGTGGGCATTTAACAATGACAGAAAATCTTTTCCCAACTGGTCTCAAATGAGCTGTACTCTCAGGCCCATGTGATAAAGGGTTTTACTAGGTAGGGAGTGTAGAACAAGATGCATGGAGTTCCAGAGGTCACAAGATCAATGTGGGCCTGCATGGATGTCAGCAGGGCATGAGGGAGAAACCCCCAAGTGAAAAGGTGTGTCTGTGTGTGTCTGTGTGAGTGAGTGAACCTGTCCTACAGGGGGCCAGAGCAGGCAGCCCCTTTCTCCTAGCCTGCTGCACCTCTGGATGACCAGGGAGTGAGCTGTACTCTCAGGCCCATGGGTGAGAGTGTTTTAATAGGCAGAGAGTGTTTAAATAGAGGCATGGAGGTCCATGGAGTGAGCTGTACTCTCAGACCCATGGGAGATGTCCTTTACTAGGCAGGGAGTGTAGAACAAGATGCATGGTGCTCCAGAGGTCACAAGGTCAATGTGGGCCTGCATGGATGTCAGCAAAAATACCTGTGGGAGTTTCAAAATGACAGAAAGCTCTAATCTTTTCCCAAATGGTCTCAAATTATAGGCCTGATCACCCTGGACTGATGCCTGTTGGTAATTTCAGTAGAACCAATCAACTCAAGTAGCTATTCAACCTCAAAATGACCTGGTTTTGCTGTACATTCAAAATAGCAGTATAGTGCAAAACTGACTGTGTGCGTTTCAAAATGACAGAAAGCTCTAATCTTTTCCCAAATGGTCTCAAATTATAGGCCTGATCACCCTGGACCAATGGGAGAAGGCACAAGTGAATAGGTGTGTCTGTGTGAGTGAGTGAACCTGTCCACAGGGGGGCAGAGCAGGCAGCCCCTAGGAGCTGTTCTCCTAGTGAAAACCATCCGATTTCCAGGTGAACGGTTAAGGGGGGTTTGCCCCCACCTTGGGGTCCCCCCCCAACCCGGCCATGGGCACTCAGCACGCCCATGTGTGAGTCAGGAGCCACCCCCTTGTTCTCCAAGTGAAAACCATCTTAAATGACAGGTGGCGGCCCCATTTGGTCGAATCCGGGTGGGGGGGTTTGCCCCCCCTTGGGGTCCCCCCCCAACCCGGCCATTGGCACCCAGCACGCCCATTTGTGATTCAGTAGCCATCCCCTGGTTCTCCTAGTGAAAACCGTCCTAAAATGACAGGTGGCGGCCCCTTTTGGTCGAATCCGGGTGGGGGGTTTGCCCCCACTTGGGGTCTCCCCCCCAACCCGGCCATGGGCACCCAGCACGTCCATGTGTGAGTCAGGAGCCATCCCCTGTTTCTCATAGTGAAAACCGTCCTAAAATAACAGGTGGCGCCCCCTTGTGGACGATTCCGGGTGGGCCCCGCCCTTGGGGGTCTCCCCCAAGCCAGCCATGGGCACCAACCCGCCCATGTATGACTGAAGGAGCCCTACTCTAGTTTAATTAGTGAAATCCGTCCTAAAATGCGAATTCGCGCCACCCCATGGCTGAAAATCAGCTGGGGGGCAGTGCACCCACACCCCCACCACCCCCAACCCCCAAACCCCTTGGTGTCTCCACCAAGACAGATATGAGCACCCATCCTGGGCATGTGTGACTGAAGGAGCCCTCCTCTGGTTCTCCAAGTGAAATCCGTCCTAAAATGTGAAACGGCGCCACCCCATGGCCGAAAATCAACTGGGGGGCAGTGCACCCCCCCCATCCCCAACACACAAGCCCCTTGGGGTCTCCCCCAAGCTGGACATGAGCACCCATCCTGGGCATGTGTGACTGAAGGAGCCCTCCCCTGGTTCTCCTAGTGAAAACCGTTGGGATATCATGTGGGGGTGTCTGACCCTCCACCCCAATCCGACCAAGTGCACCCATGTCGGCCTTGTGTGTCTCAGGAGCCAGTCCCTGGTTCTCCTAGTGAAAACCGGAGGGTTACCATGTGGGGGTGTCTGACCCTCCACTCCAATCCGACCAAGAGCACCCATTTCGGCCTTGTGTGACTCAGGAGCAGGTCCCTGGTTCTCCTAGTGAAAACCGGAGGGTTACCATGTGGGGTGTCTGACCCTCAATCAATCAATCAATCAATTTTATTTTATATAGCCCTTCTTACATCAGCTAATATCTCGAAGTGCTGTACAGAAACCCAGCCTAAAACCCCAAACAGCTAGTAATGCAGGTGTAGAAGCACGGTGGCTAGGAAAAACTCCCTAGAAAGGCAAAACCTAGGAAGAAACCTAGAGAGGAACCAGGCTATGAGGGGTGGCCAGTCCTCTTCTGGCTGTGCCGGGTGGAGATTATAACAGAACCATGCCAAGATGTTCAAAAATGTTCATAAGTGACAAGCATGGTCAAATAATAATCAGGAATAAATCTCAGTTGGCTTTTCATAGCCGATCATTAAGAGTTGAAAACAGCAGGTCTGGGACAGGTAGGGGTTCCATAACCGCAGGCAGAACAGTTGAAACTGGAATAGCAGCAAGGCCAGGCGGACTGGGGACAGCAAGGAGTCACCACGGCCGGTAGTCCCGGCGTATGGTCCTAGGGCTCAGGTCTCTCAGTTGGCTTTTCATAGCCGATCATTAAGAGTTGAAAACAGCAGGTCTGGGACAGGTAGGGGTTTCGTAGCCGCAGGCAGAACAGTTGAAACTGGAATAGCAGCAAGGCCAGGCGGACTGGGGACAGCAAGGTGTCATCATGCCCGGTAGTCCTGACGTATGGTCCTAGGGCTCAGGTTCTCAGAGAGAAAGAGAGAACGAGAGAATTAGAGAGAGCATACTTAAATTCACACAGGACACTGGATAAGACAGGAGAAGTACTCCAGGTATAACCAACTAACCCCAGCCCCCGACACATAAACTACTGCAGCATAAATACTGGAGGCTGAGACAGGAGCGGTCCGGAGACACTGTGGCCCCATCCGAAGAAACCCCCGGACAGGGCCAAACAGGAAGGATATAACCCCACCCACTCCGCCAAAGCACAGCCCCCGCACCACTAGAGGGATATCCCCAACCACCAACTTACAATCCTGAGACAAGGCCGAGTATAGCCCACAGAGGTCTCCACCACAGCACAAACCAAGGGGGGGGCGCTAACCCAGACAGGAAGATCACGTCAGTAACTCAACCCACTCAAGTGACGCACCCCTCCCAGGGACGGCATGAAAGAGCACCAGCAAGCCAGTGACTCAGCCCCTGCAACAGGGTTAGAGGCAGAGAACCCCAGTGGAGAGGGGAACCGGCCTGGCAGAGACAGCAAGGGCTGTTCGTTGCTCCAGCCTTTCCGTTCACCTTCACACTCCTGGGCCAGACTACACTCAATCATATGACCTACTGAAGAGATAAGTCTTCAGTAAAGACTTAAAGGTTGAGACCGAGTCTGCGTCTCTCACATGGGTAGGCAGACTGTTCCATAAAAACCCTCCACCCCAATCCGACCAAGAGCACCCATTTCGGCCTTCTGAGACTCAGGAGCCGGTCCCTGGTTCTCCTAGTGAAAACCGGAGGGTTACCATGTGGGGTGTCTGACCCTCCACCCCAATCCGACCAAGAGCACCCATTTTAGCCATGTGTGAGTCAGGAGCCATCCCCTCGTTCTCCTAGTGAAAACCATCCGATTTCCAGGTGAACGGTTAAGTGGGGTTTGCCCCCCCTTGGGGGTCCCCCCCCAACCCGGCCATGGACCCCAGCACGCCCATGTGTGAGTCAGGAGCCATCCCCTGGTTCTCCTAGTGAAAACTGTCCTAAAATGACAGGTGGCGCCCCCTTGTGGTCGAATCCGGGTGGGGGGGTTTGCCCCCCCTAGGGGTCCCCCCCCAACCCGGCCATGGGCACCCAGCACGCCCATGTGTGAGTCAGGAGCCATCCCCTGGTTCTCCTAGTGAAAACCGTCCTAAAATGACAGGTGGCGCCCCCTTGTGGACGAATCCGGGTAGGGGGGGGGGGGGGGGCCTTTGGGTCTCAGACATGGGCACCCACCCGCCCACGTATGACTGAAGGAGCCCTACTCTAGTTTATTAGTGAAATCCGTCCTAAAATGTGAATTGGCGCCACCCCATGGCCGAAAATCAGCTGGGGGGATGTGCACCCCCACCCCAAACACCCCACACCCCCAACCCCCAAGCACCTCGGGGTCTCCCCCAAGCCAGACATGAGCACCCATCCTGGGCATGTGTGACTGAAGGAGCCCTCCTCTGGCTCTCCTAGTGGAAACCGTCCTAAAATGACAGGTGGCGCCCCCTTGTGGACGAATCCGGGTGGAGGGGGGTTGGGGCCCCCCCTTGGGGTCTCCCCCAAGCCGGCCATGGGCACCCAGCACGACCATGGGTGAGTCAGGAGCCATCCCCTGGTTCTCATAGTGTAAACCGTCCTAAAATGACAGGTGGCGCCCCCTTGTGGACGAATCCGGGTGGGGGGGTGGGGCCCCCCATTGGGGTCTCCCCCAAGCCGGCCATGGGCACCCAGCACGTCCATGTGTGAGTCAGGAGCCATCCCCTGGTTCTCATAGTGTAAACCGTCCTAAAATGACAGGTGGCGCCCCCTTGTGGACGAATCCGGATGGGCCCCCCCCTTGGGGGTCTCCCCCAATCCGGCCATGGGCACCCAGCACGTCCATGTGTGAGTCAGGAGCCATCCCCTGGTTCTCATAGTGTAAACCGTCCTAAAATGACAGGTGGCGCCCCCTTGTGGACGAATCCGGGTGGGGGGGGTGGGGCCCCCCCTTTGGGTCTCCCCCAAGCCGGCCATGGGCATTCAGCACGTCCATGTGTGAGTCAGGAGCCATCCCCTGGTTCTCATAGTGTAAATCGTCCTAAAATGACAGGTGGCGCCCCCTTGTGGACGAATCCGGGTGGGCCCCCCCCTTGGGGGTCTCCCCCAAGCCAGCCATGGGCACCCAACCGCCCATGTATGACTGAAGGAGCCCTACTCTAGTTTAATTAGTGAAATCTGTCCTAAAATGCGAATTGGCGCCACCCCATGGCCGAAAATCAGCTGGGGGATAGTGCACCCCCACCCCAAACTCCCCCCACCCCCAACCCCCAAGCCCCTTGGGGTCATCCCCCAAGCCAGACATGAGCACCCATCCTGGGCATGTGTGACTGAAGGAGCCCTCCTCTGGTTCTCCTAGTGAAATCCGTTCTAAAATGCGAAATGGCGCCACCCCATGGCCGAAAATCAGCTGGGGGGCAGTGCACCCCCACCCCCAACACCCCCCATCCCCAACACACAAGCCCCTTGGGGTCTCCCCCAAGCCGGACATGAGAACTCATCCTGGGCATGTGTGACTGAAGGAGCCCTCCCCTGGTTCTCCTAGTGAAAACCGTCGGGATACCATGTCCAATTGGAAGTGGGGTGTCTGACCCAACACCCCAATCCGACCAAGAGCACCCATTTCGGCCTTCTGTGACTCAGGAGCAGGTCCCTGGTTCTCCTAGTGAAAACCTGAGGGTTACCATGTGGGGTGTCTGACCCTCCACCCCAATCCGACCAAGAGCACCCATTTCGGCCATGTGTGAGTCAGGAGCCATCCCCTGGTTCTCCTAGTGAAAACCATCCGATTTCCAGATGAACGGTTAAGTGGCGTTTGCCCCCCCTTGGGGGTCCCCCCAAACCCGGCCATGGACCCCCAGCACGCCCATGTGTGAGTAAGGAGCCATCTCCTGGTTTTCCTAGTGAAAACCTTCCTAAAATGACAGGTGGCGCCCCCTTGTGGTCGATCCGGGTTGGGGGGGTTGCCCCCCCTTGGGGTCCCCCCCCAACCCGGCCATGGGCACCTAGCACGCCCATGTGTGAGTCAGGAGCCATCCCCTTGTTCTCCTAGTGAAAACTGTCCGATTACATGGTGAACGGTTAAGGGGAGTTTCTCCCCCCCTTGGGGTCCCCCCCCAACCCGGCCAATGACCCCCAGCACGCCCATGTGTGAGTCAGGAGCCATCCCCTGGTTCTCCTAGTGAAAACCGTCCGATTACATGGTGAACGGTTATGGGGGGTTTGTCCCCCCCTTGGGGTCCCCACCAACCTTGCCATGGGCACCCAGCACGTCCATGTGTGAGTCAGGAGCCATCCCCTCGTTCTCATAGTGAAAACCCTCCTAAAATGACAGGTGGCGCCCCCTTGTGGACGAATCCGGGTGGGCCCCGCCCTTGGGGGTCTCCCCCAAGCCAGCCATGGGCACCCACCCGCCCATGTATGACTGAAGGAGCCCTACTCTAGTTTAATTAGTGAAATCAGTCCTAAAATGCGAATTGGCGCCACCCCAAGGCCGAAAATCAGCTGGGGGGTAGTGCACCCCCACCCCAAACACCCCCCACCCCCAACACCCCCCAACCCCCAACCGTCAAGCCCCTCGGGGTCTCCTCCAAGCAAGACATGAGCACCCATCCTGGGCATGTGTGACTGAAGGAGCCCTCCTCTGGTTCTCCTAGTGAAATCCGTCCTAAAGTGGGAAATGGCGCCACCCCATGGCCGAAAATCAGCTGGGGGGCAGTGTACCCCCACCCCCACTCCCCCCACCCCCAACCCACAAGCCCCTGGGGTCTCCCCCAAGCCAGACATGAGCACCCATCCTGGGCATGTGTGACTGAAGGAGCCCTCCTCTGGTTCTCCTAATGAAAACCGTCCTAAAATGACAGGTGGCGCCCCCTTGTGGACGAATCCGGGTGGGGGGGTGTTGGGGCCCTACGTTGGTGCTCCGGT
>NW_028160003.1:45000-75000 GCF_964263955.1 Coregonus lavaretus
GAATGGTATGTAAGGTTATGTTATACCACAGGGCTGAATGGTATGTAAGGTTATGTTATACCACGGGTCAGGATTGTATGTAAGGTTATGTTATACTATGGGGCTGGATGGTATGTCAGGTTATTTTATACCACAGGGGCTGGATGGTATGTAGGGTTATGTTATACACCAGGGCTGGATGGTATGTAAGGTTATGTTATACCACAGGGCTGGATGGTATGTAGGGTTATGTTATACCACAGGGCTGGATGGTATGTAAGGTTATGTTATACCAAGGGGCTGGATGGTATGTAAGGTTATGTTATACCAAGGGGCTGGATGGTATGTAAGGTTATGTTATACCACAGGGCTTGATGATATGTAAGGTTATGTTATACCACAGGGCTTGATGGCATGTAAGGTTATGTTATACCACAGGGCTGGATGGTATGTAGGGTTATGTTATACCACAGGGCTTGATGGCATGTAAGGTTATGTTATACCACAGGGGCTGGATGGTATGTAGGGTTATGTTATACTACAGGGCTGGGTGGTATGTAAGGTTATGTTATACCACAGGATTGGATGGTATGTAAGGTTATGTTATACCACAGGGCTGGGTGGTATGTAATGTTAAGTTATACCACATGGCTGGATGGTATGTAAGGTTATGTTATAGCACGGGGCTGGATTGTATGTAAGGTTATGTTATACCACAGGGCTGGGTGGTATGTAATGTTATGTTATACCACATGGCTGGATGGTATGTAAGGTTATGTTATAGCACGGGGCTGGATTGTATGTAAGGTTATGTTATACCACAGGGCTGGGTGGTATGTAATGTTATGTTATACCACATGGCTGGATGGTATGTAAGGTTATGTTATACCACAGGGGCTGGATGGTATGTAGGGTTATGTTATACCACGGGTCAGGATGGTATGTAAGGTTATACCACGGGGGCTGGGTGGTATGTAATGTTATGTTATATAACAGGGCTGGATTGTATGTAAGTTTATGTTAAACTATGGGGCGGATGGTATATAAGGTTATGTTATACCACAGGATTGGATGGTATGTAGGGTTATGTTATAGCACGGGGCTGGATGGTATGTAAGGTTATACCACGGGGGCTGGGTGGTATGTAATGTTATGTTATATAACAGGGCTGGATTGTATGTAAGTTTATGTTAAACTATGGGGCGAATGGTATGTAAGGTTATGTTATACCACAGGGCTGAATGGTATGTAAGGTTATGTTATACTATGGGGCTGGATGGTATGTCAGGTTATTTTATACCACAGGGGCTGGATGGTATGTAGGGTTATGTTATACACCAGGGCTGGATGGTATGTAAGGTTATGTTATACCACAGGGCTGGATGGTATGTCAGGTAATTTTATACCACAGGGGCTGGATGGTATGTAGGGTTATGTTATACACCAGGGCTGGATGGTATGTAAGGTTATGTTATACCACAGGGCTGGATGGTATGTAGGGTTATGTTATACCACAGGGCTGGATGGTATGTAGGGTTATGTTATACCACAGGGCTGGATGGTATGTAAGGTTATGTTATACCACGGGGGCTGGATGGTATGTAATGTTATGTTATGCCACATGGCTGGGTGGTATGTAAGGTTATGTTATACCACGGGTCAGGATGGTATGTATTTGTTTTCAATAAACATTGGAGAAGAAAAATAGTTTACATGTTGTCGACAATCTAAGCCAACCCCATCTGTTTTGACTCATAGTTGCGCACACGTCGGTTTTGTTGCTAAGTAACCAACCCATCTATAGCAGGGGTGTCAGACTGACTAATGGTTTTAGTTATTTCCTTTCAATTCATTTCAATTAAAACCTAGACAACCAGGTGAGGGCAGTTTCTAACTAATCAATTAAAACCTAGACAACCTGGTGAGGGCAGTTTCTAACTAATCAATTAAAACCTAGACAACCTGGTGAGGGCAGTTTCTAACTAATCAATTAAAACCTAGACAACCTGGTGAGGGCAGTTTCTAACTAATCAATTAAAACCTAGACAACCTGGTGAGGGCAGTTTCTAACTAATCAATTAAAACCTAGACAACCAGGTGAGGGCAGTTTCTAACTAATCAATTAAAACCTAGACAACCAGGTGAGGGCAGTTTCTAACTAATCAATTAAATCCTAGACAACCTGGTGAGGGCAGTTTCTAACTAATCAATTAAAACCTAGACAACCAGGTGAGGGCAGTTTCTAACTAATCAATTAAAACCTAGACAACCTGGTGAGGGCAGTTTCTAACTAATCAATGATGTTAATTGATCAATAAAGGACAAGGAAGGAGCTAAAACCTGCAGAGCTAAAAGAGTTTAACACCCGTCCTATAGATACAGTATAGCTATGTTTCATACAGCCAGAAGAGGGCACCAAAGACAAACACTGGGGACTGTGTCCCTGCCA
This sequence comes from Coregonus lavaretus, assembly GCF_964263955.1. Taxonomy (NCBI): domain Eukaryota; kingdom Metazoa; phylum Chordata; class Actinopteri; order Salmoniformes; family Salmonidae; genus Coregonus; species Coregonus lavaretus. The sequence continues at coordinate 47,429 of NW_028160003.1, forward strand.
GACACCAGAACCAGCTAGAGTACTGGAGCCAACGGAGAGAGGGACGATGAAAAGAAAGATGGAGAGAGAGAGAGAGAGAGATGGGGAGAGAGAGAGAGAGAGAGAGAGAGAGAGAGAGAGAGAGAGAGAGAGAGAGAGAGAGAGAGAGAGAGAGAGAGAGAGAGAGAGAGAGAGAGAGAGAGAGAGAGAGAGAGAGAGAGAGAGAGAGAGAGAGAGAGAGAGAGAGAGAGAGTCATCACTTGTAACACAGGCTGTCCAATGTTCAAAACATTGAATTGTGCATTCATATCTTTAAATAAATCTTACACTTGCACAATCATTGATTCAAAATACAAATGTATTGTGAAATACCAATGAAACTTTAATTTAGATCACCCACACACAAGCAACCGATAGTTTCACTGTGTCATTGTTCGTAAAATCATTACAGTTTTTGCCCATAGCATCGATAATAAGGACATTCCGACTGGAGAACAGCTATATCTTCAAGTTTCTACTCCAGACTGTACCTACTGTATGTGTCACATGATTCTGTATCATATTACAGTATTACTGTACTAACTATACTATACAAAAATGGATAGTACTGTGAAGAACTGTATATGTAAAGGAATACCATTGTGATGTTGCAGTACTGTGTACAGTTTGAAAGTACAGTATGTGAAAAATAACCCAACCAATGACATCTTGTGATGGCATTTTCTACAGAATGGTTGGACGACCTCCTCAAGGTGGAAGGGAACGGCTCTTCACTCAACAACAAGAGCTTGCCATCATTGAAATGGTCCGAGAAAATAATGCAATCCGACTTCGTGAGTTGCAACAACGCATAATTGCAAATGGAAATTAATTCAACAATATCAACAGGGTCAGCATTTCTACACTAAGTCGCATCCTACAGAAACATAACTTCAGAATGAAGCAGCTGTACAGGGTGCCATTTGAGAGGAACAGTGTCAGGGTCAAGGACTTGCACCATGATTATGTGCAGGTATGTGTCACTTTACTTAACATACTATATATTGTGATGTGGGAATGAGGGTTTATGCTGCCACCTGCCCTGCCTGTAGCTTGTAGTTTTGGTCTATACTCACTCAACCCAGCCCCTACTTGTGTGAAAATATAGACATTGTAGTTCCTGTATGTGTTTTCAGTAACAATATTCAATATTTTCTGTTACAGACGGTTCTGGAGTTTGATGCCGCCGAACTGCCGCATTAGTTCATCTACGTGGATGAGGCAGGCTTCAATCTGGCCAAAACCAGGCGTCGGGGCCGTAACGTAGTTGGACAAAGGGCTGTTGTAAATGTCCCTGGGCAGCGTGGCGGAAATATCACCTTGTGTGCTGCAATTAGTGTCGAAGGAGTCCTGCATCATCATGCCACTCTAGCTCCCTACAATACAGGACAGATCATTGCATTTCTAGATGCACTACAGTTGTGCAGGACAGACCACAGCAGCCCAGGTTTGTTGTCATCTGGGATAATGTTAGTTTCCACCGGGCTGCTCTGGTCCGAGATTGGTTCAACAACCATGATAATTTCACTGTTTTATACCTTTCCCCTTACAGCCCCTTTCTAAATGCAATCGAGGAATTCTTTTCAGCGTGGCGGTGGAAAGTATATGATCGGCAACCACATGCCCGCATGACTCTTCTGCAAGCAATGGAAGAGGCATGTGGAGACATTGAGGTGGGATCAATCCAAGGGTGGATTCGGCACACAAGGCGATATTTTCCCCGATGCCTAGCCCGCGAGGACATTGCCTGTGATGTTGACGAGGTCTTGTGGCCAGATCCGAACAGAAGGCGTGATCCATAATCCCCCCACCACACACACAAAACAAGTATATGTTTTTTCCCCCAATAGCAATTTATCCAGTAATTGTTTTGTTTTTTTACTTTTGTTTTGTTGCTAAAATTGATGTTAATAATTTCTGTAAGAATGTTTGTTTTTTTGTAAAAACTTTTTTGTAAATACTGTTTGATTACTGCAGAAATTCTACTTTTGAGTTTTACAGAAGACATTGACAATAAAAATAGAAACACGAAGACTGCAGTGTTTTATATAAAGCCCATCAGTGTGTTTCTGGTGATATGAAAGTGTAATTCAAATGTTGCTTGTGTGTATGGTTTTGTTGCAAGAATTTCATTTGTAGAAAGGAGTGTTAAGTTTTGATGGCAGTGTTTCATTTTGGCATATATGTGAGTTGTTAATCTCCAAGTGCTATGTCTGATTGGCTTGTGTGTTGAGTTTTGACATGAGCCAAATTCTGCAAAAAGTGTGTAAGCAATAGGCAAAAACTGTAAATATTGTAGTACAAAATAGGTGATACATGTTTCATTATGGTACTACATGTAAATACATCCCTGTAAAAGTACTGCAGAAGTAGAGAGAATACTACAGACACAGTGGAATCATTGAACAAAATCTGAAATATATTGATAAAAAAACAATACAGTACTGTAAAACATCAAATGCAGTGTTCCTCAACTTGCTTGTATTGTAAAAAGCTTAACATAGGAGTGATTACTGTACTTCTCACATTTTCATCAACTCTGTCTTGTGGTTTTGGCCACAGGTTCTCATCTACATCACAATGGATGTTTTCATTAGCCAAACATCTTGGAAAAAACCTTTGGCCATGGCGAATCCAGGCCTGACACTGGTCTGCCGCGATGTCATTGCATGCGTCATCCATGGCCTGGAGAAGTGTGACTTGTTCATGAGGGCGCCTAAAATAAAACCTTCCATCTCCATGTGAAGAAAAATTCCTCAATCGGGTTAAGGAAAGGAGAGTATGGGGGTAAATACAGGGTGGTAAATTGTGCATGGGCCTGAAACCATGCTTGCACCATATGAGCATGGTGGAACCTGACATTATCCCACACAATGACATAGGTCACGCCACCAGCTCTACAGGCCTGATCGAGCTCATCAAGGAAGGTTACAAGGGGACCATAGAAACGGTGTCTGATAAAGAATGATGATGAAATATTACATCCCAGATGGCATCTGCCATAGACAAGGGTGGAAATATAAACAATATGCAGGTTCTTTTAAATGTGTTGTTTATTTTAAAGTGCAGATACCCAAAACTGAATTTTAAGTTGAACATATAAATATATTACAAAATTACAGATGTACATTTAAAAAAAGGGGTTTAAGGATATTTTGAGTCCCATCAGCTATTGGTGATTTCGTGCTGACTGGCCTAGCTGTCAAGCCATTCCAAAATCTTATCCTTCTCCACCAAAAGATTTTCTTGACATCCCATAGTCAAACAGTTCTTCCTGCACCGGAATGTCTCGTTGGACAATGAAAAGGATGACGTTCCACACTTTGCCATCCTCTTCAAGTTGCTGAAGCTGAGCTTTAATGTTGCTTCTCTTTCTGGAGTGGTTGATCCTCTGTCCAATTTTGTCCTTCTCTGGGTGGCAAGGGCAGGGCACAGTCTTGGCATCTATGCAGCACATTTTCCCTGATACATCCCTGTAGAAATATAGGTACCCCATCTCGTCTTCATCTGTTGCTGCCAAAAGCTCTTTCCCCTGCTTCCCTGAGAGTGGGAGACCGTGGTAGTCACAGACGACTTCCCCTTCAGCAAATTTCCGTAACGAAGGACATCCTCCACCTTCACTTTGTTCTTCTCCCAGTTCTGCCGTTTAATGTATTTCTCTGCTTTTCTGGCAGTGGGTTCTCTTCTGGGGAAGTGAGCTGTAACAATGCAAAGACAAAAATACATGTGTTATTATTCATGTCATTTACTCAATAGCAGAAGCCCTTATCCAGGACTACTTACAGTCGTAGTTATGTGACCATAAATCAAGTACATTCTCGTAATACCTAATATGTTAAAATTGTATTCAGTCTATTGTATTTTAGCTGCATCTTACCGATCACATAATCCCGTCTCATTTTCTCTTGCTGGTTTCTCCACTTGTCAAAGCAGTATCTCTCATGCCTTCCTGCAATCAGTAGCCTGTCCTTCTTTTTGATTGATTGTCCATCAATTGTGACAGGGAAGCTTTGATAGAAGAGGTTCAAGGCCTGTGCCTCATCCAACGTTTGGCTGCTGGACAATGCTCCTGTTCTACAACTTGTTCTTGCGGAGGAGGGGCCTGCAGTCTCATTACTTGAAAAAGGGAAAATAACAAAAACGTGTTAGCCATATGTAACAACTTTACAAGACATTGTAAAGGGTCATTTATATAATGAGTATAAATACTTACAGAGTCACTGGACATGGCAACTTTGGAGATCAGCTTCATTCCCATGCAGGCATTGAGTGGTGTCTTCATGCGGTAGTGCCTGTCAGCTGTAGCAGTTGTATGGGCCAAGTAGTCAGCAACAAGTGCCTTCTCTGCATCCGTGAAGTTGGCTTTGGTATGCGTCTCAAAGATTCGCCTTGCTACCTGGCTGGTGATGTTGGGGAGTTTGTATCTGATGAAAGAACAAGATAAAACAGTTTTGGTTTTAGAAAACTGTACTGTCATAAAAGTATTGTGTAATGATAAAAACAGTGTTGTTCTTAACAGTGTTCGACTTACTTGGCATGAAACCTTTGTAGGTCATTGGAAGGGTTGTAGATGGCTCTTCCAACTGTGGAAATGAAGAATCTCTCATCTTCTTCCACGTCATCACATTTTTTAAGAAAAGCTGGTCGAACATGTCGGTAGTACGTATCCAACCACTGAAAATGTAGACCAAAAAAAACATATTTAACAGGTTTGTATTAAATCAATCTCATTCACAATAACCAGATTGTGGTAAATATACTTACTGCATCTTCCTCCTCGTCTAACGAAACGGTTGCCACCTGCTGTGTCGCTGTCTTGTGTTGCTTAACACCGATGACAGTCCATTTCTCACCATTTGGCAAGATGCACTCCTTCCTTGAGAGCCATTCGTTCAGCTACAATAAAAAATGTGACATATCAATAAAACATATGCCAAAAAAGCAAATACGATTCAACATTATAGCAATTAAATGACATTAGTTAACTTACGGTCATATTTTTTACAACTCCAGCCCTTTGGAGATGTTTCAGCATGAGCAGAGACTCCAGGTAGTACAGCATGAGCAGTTGTTCAGGTTCATCCAAAGATTCTTCACTCTTGGCCTTCCCAATGACACCCAGAAAGTCTTTCTTGGCCACCTCCAAGACTGCCACACATTCTTTCGGTGTCTTTGCAACTGTCATCATCTGTGTGTACCTGCAGAAAAACAATAATACGTTAATGATTTGAAGAACAACAACAATACACACTTAAAATGTTAACTACATTTCCGTGAGGATCAATTTTAAATATATACACCTTTTCCCGGTAATTTCATGAGACACCTGCTTGCTCATGGACTTCTGTAAGTCATGCAGGCAGTCCTGGAAATGCTTGCATTGCTCATACAAGCTCCTTTCTGTCTGGATGAGGTTTGTTGACGTCGTGATGTAGCGAAGAAACCTCTTCAGATTCTTCATGTAGTTTGCAATTGTTTGCTTCTTCTGTCCAATGTTTGCAAGCTTGGTAAAAAAGGACCTGCTTTGCTCCAATTTATTGACAAAATCCAGGGAAGGTTTGGTGGAGTCCATGTAAAACAAAAACCTAGACACATTTGCAACCTGTACATGAAAATGAAAATAATGTTAGTTGCATAGTTAATAACTACTTTGTAATTAAGTAATTCTCATTAAAATATTTCAACAGTTAAATTAAAGTAAAATTGCTGTACATACCTCCTGTTTGAAATTGGGAATGTTGTGGTCATCACGGAGATATTTGGCAAATCCAGCCAGCAGATCACAATCCAGAGGGTGCTTTTGGTACAAAACACTCATTTGCATTGCCTTTCTCAGTTTGTTGTCACATGACTGGTTCATTGGTCTGGAAAACATTTGGTATGCAGATTAGAATCAATAAAATACATCCATGTTCACTTATATACTTATGTGTAGTAGTTGTTTATGAGATTATTTATATTTACTTACGGTTGGTACAAGGCAGACTTGTCATCCTCCGTGTTGTTGTCTGATTCAGCATCTGCATCTTCAGTTGGTGTCAACACATGAGCCACTTCCACTTGGCTGAAATATCATACAGATAAACAAAAACAATTATATTATAATATATTACAATCAAACATAATTGGACAACAGTTATAATGAGTTGAAATATGATGTAACTTGCATATATATTATTTTATCAGTGTAAGAAATAGCTTACACAGGTGCTTGTTTGACTTCTGGCTTGTTCTTAACAATATGACCCGTTTCTTCAAGCTTCTGGATCAGGAGTTGGAGTCTGTCTTGTTGTATAACAATACAGCTCAGTAAGCTGTAGTCAAAGATCCTGCCTTTGCAAAGATGCTCTATCATGGAATCTCGGGCAGCGGCGACTTCTTGAACAATCTCTTGTTTTGTTTTTAACTTCATGCACACTCTGCTGAGGTGTCGAGAGAGGGTGTCCTGGTTCTTCAAGCAAAATCTGCAGACAAGAGGGATCCTTCTTTGTTTTCTGTAAGACAGTAAATGCACAGTAAGTACATGTAATGAAGTTACTAGCAGTATGTCAATACTTACACACCTATTATTACTGGTGCTAGCAGAGCTACTGCTAACATTAATAACAGCAACGTTACTGTGGTTTAATTGTGTTTCTGGCCTCAAAGCTTATAATGCTCACACAAAAGCACCTCAAATTTAGGTCAAGCTTCATTTTGGGCCTACTACTAACATTAATAACAGCAACATACTAACAGTAATATACATGGAATAATTATAGAGGTACATTACCTTGAACCAGTTGCATTTGCAGATGCCATCTTGCTGAAAAATGAAGGAAGTAATAACACAATCACGAAGAAATCTCTGCAGAATAAGGAAAAAAGCAATAATCCAAAATATCAGCTCCCAGAAGGAAAGAGTGTTGTCGTTGCGCTCAGTTGAATTCTCTTTTCTGAAGTGGAGTATATACTGTTGCCTTGGTCAGTATATATACAATCAGATTGGCCCAACCTCTTTCCACAATAAAATATTCCATTCAGGCTAGATTTACGCATACGCAAATGAGATGGCTCATTCAGCTTCACACCTCACAATACCTCTGGAGGTCAGATTTCAACCCTGCAGGGTAAACACCGTGCTTTACATTTAACAGACACTCTTACCCAGGCTGACTTAAAGTTAATGGATGCATATATTTTTTGTGTAATTATTTTTTTCATACCTTCCCCCAGTGGGAATCGAACCCACAACCCTTTCATTGCAAACACCATGCTCTACCAACTGAGCTACATCCATGCCACAATTCAGACTACTGCCCATAATAATTCCTATCTAAACCTTTCGGCTTGTGAAAGGTTTAACAATAAATCTTATGTCAAATTCCATTGTAACTAATTGCCATGGGAAAGCAGTCAAGTCAGCCATCCCATTGATAAATTCATCAAAAACAGTCAAAGGACAGAACATTTTAAATGTATTTCTACAGTAGAGTATCCCTGTTACGAACCCCGTGGCTTTAAACGTCTAGGGTGGATGGACATGAGACCCGTAACATAATCCATGCAAATTAGGATGATGACATGGAACAGTGAGAACGAAAAACTACACGACAACCATAAACTACCGTCAAACATAAAATGTTTGTGTGAACACACGGTAAAGGTTTGGGAAAAAGGGCTGAGCAGGAACCAAGAAATGAAACAATAGTGTAAAAAAAACCTAAACTGATATTGCCTGCCTCAAGAACCGCTAAGCTACTGCTAATCATACAAAAGTACAGGGGGTGGTCCGCTCAGGTCTAACTAGTGTGTTTAGACAGATTTCTTCCTACGGGTAATGTACGCCCAAGGGCAGCTAGCATAAACTCCCCTTTTCCCAGAAACACACACAGTTACCAAACAGAGTGATCAGCAAATTAGTGAGTACACATTACACCACAGTATCCATACTCACATAGGGAAAATAGTCTCTAACAAAGTTACCAAATAGAGTAACCAGCAAATTGGTGAGTACACAAAAAACAGGACACCACAGTATCCATACTAACATACGGAAAATAGTCTTCTTCTCAACAAACACAACTGACTGTTTTTTATACAATGTGATGTGTGATTGAAAACCAGAAACAGGTGGTGCAATGCAGAGGAATGTTCACTGATTGGTCCACCTTAGCAATCAGCAGACACCTCAACGACCACCAATCAGGAACATGCAGGACACCTGTTATTAGGGCAGAAGGAGAGGAAACACAAAAAGACACAGGATACCTGTATCCGTAACAATCCCAGTAGTGGACTTTATTAGTTAAAGCCATAGTGTACATTTTTGTAACAGGAATGGAATTGACTGAATGATGAATTGATTTAATGGTAAAAGACTGAATTTGACTGTGAGCTGACAGCATGGGAGGAGTTGGAGGTGTGTTTTAGTGGGAGGAGTGTGTTGTGGAAATAGAATGTATTTGACTAGAGGCTGACAGGCAGAGGAAGGGTGGAGGGAGTGTGTCACACCCTGGCTATGGGACTCTAGTTGTTGAGCCAGGGTGTGTTTGTTCTATGTGGTGTGTTTCTATGTTGGGGGTTCTGGTTTGTTGTTTTCTATGTTTGCCTTAGTGACTCCCAATCAGAGGCAACGAGTGTCAGCTGTTGGCTGGTTGTCTCTGATTGGGAGCCATATTTAACTGTCTGTTTTTCACTTTGTGTTTTTTTTTTTTTGTTCCGTGTCGGTATATGTTTACCGTTGGACGTTACGAGTCGTTTATTGTTTTGTTTGTGCTTGATTTACAGTTTTTGCCCATTGCTTACACACTAAAACCGAATGCTTAGACCAAAGCCTCAATACCTAAACTTCTTGTAGCATACCTTAAACACAGTGTAACCATAGCTTAAACACAATGTCAACTTTGCACTTTGTATTTCTGTTTGCATTTCTGTAACACACTTATTGTGAAACACTACACACGTTTTCTTACATTAGACACGTTGTTCAAAAACGAAATCACCTGTTATCATTGGGAAAACACTCTGTTCAAAATACAAAACACATCTGGCAATTGTATGCACTTACATACACACCTGAAAACACTTGCACAGAAAACGGAACACCAATCAGTCTGAGCCTTAGCACTACAAATAGGCCTCAGGTAAGCCATTTTTAACTTTGCAAGCATGGAGGCAATGAGAGTCAGAGTAAGAGGAGGACAAAGAGAGAGAGGAGTCGGATGAGGAAGAGGACCAGTGCGGAGACGTATATTAGATGACATCAGGGCTACTCTGGTGGACCATGTGATAAATCATGGCCTGTCCATGAGAGAGGCTGGGCAAAGAGTCCACCCTAACCTCAGTCGCTACACAGTAGCATCGATAATAAGGACATTCCGACTGGAGAACAGGTATATCTTCAAGTTTCTACTCCAGACTGTACCTACTGTATGTGTCACATGATTCTGTATGATATTACAGTATTACTGTACTAACTATACTATACAAAAATGGATAGTACTGTGAAGTACTGTATATGTAAAGGAATACCATTGTGATGTTGCAGTACTGTGTACAGTTTGAAAGTACAGTATGTGAAAAATAACCTAACCAATGACATCTTGTGGTGGCATTTTCTACAGAATGGTTGGACGACCTCCTCAAGGTGGAAGGGAACGGCTCTTCACTCAACAACAAGAGCTTGCCATCATTGAAATGGTAAGAGAAAATAATGCAATCCGACTTCGTGAGTTGCAACAACGCATAATTGCAAATGGAAATGAATTCAACAATATCAACTGGGTCAGCATTTCTACACTAAGTCGCAACCTACAGAAACATAACTTCAGAATGAAGCAGCTGTACAGGGTGCCATTTGAGAGGAACAGTGTCAGGGTCAAGGACTTGCGCCATGATTATGTGCAGGTATGTGTCACTTTACTTTACATACTATATATTGTGATGTGGGAATGAGGGTTTATGCTGCCACCTGCCCTGCCTGTAGCTTGTAGTTTTGGTCTATACTCACCCAATCCAGCCCCTACTTGTGTGAAAATATAGACATTGTAGTTCCTGTATGTGTTTTCAGTAACAATATTCAATATTTTCTGTTACAGACGGTTCTGGAGTTTGATGTCGCCGAACTGCCGCATTAGTTCATCTACGTGGATGAGGCAGGCTTCAATCTGGCCAAAACCAGGCGTCGGGGCCGTAACGTAGTTGGACAAAGGGCTGTTGTAAATGTCCCTGGGCAGCGTGGGGGAAATATCACCTTGTGTGCTGCAATTAGTGTCCAAGGAGTCCTGCATCATCATGCCACTCTAGCTCCCTACAATACAGGACAGATCATTGCATTTCTAGATGCACTACATGCAGTTGTGCAGGACAGACCACAGCAGCCCAGGTTTGTTGTCATCTGGGATAATGTTAGTTTCCACCGGGCTGCTCTGGTCCGAGATTGGTTCAACAACCATAATCATTTCACAGTTTTATACCTTTCCCCTTACAGCCCCTCTCTAAATGGAATCGAGGAATTCTTTTCAGCGTGGCGGTGGAAAGTATATGATCGGCAACCACATGCCCGCATGACTGTTCTGCAAGCAATGGAAGAGGCATGTGGAGACATTGAGGTGGGATCAATCCAAGGGTGGATTCGGCACACAAGGCGATATTTTCCCCGATGCCTAGCCCGCGAGGACATTGCCTGTGATGTTGACGAGGTCTTGTGGCCAGATCCGAACAGAAGGCGTGATCCATAATCCCCCCCGCCCCCCACCACGCACACGCACACACACACAAAACAAGTATGTGTCTTTTCCCCCAAAAGCAATTTATCCAGTAATTGTATTGTTTCTTTTACTTTTGTTTGTTGCTAAATTTGATGTTAAGAATTTCTGTAAGAATGTTTGTTTTTTTGTAAATACTGTTTGATTACTGCAGAAATTCTACTTTTGAGTTTTACAGAAGACAATGACAATAAAATGACAATAAAAATACAAACATGAAGACTGCAGTGTTTTAAATAAATCCCATCAGTGTGTTTCTGTTGATATGAAAGTGTAATTCAAATGTTGCTTGTGTGTATGGTTTTGTTGCAATAATTTCATTTGTAGAAAGGAGTGTTAAGTTTTGATGGCAGTGTTTCATTTTGGCATATATGTGAGTTGTTAATCTCCAAGTGCTATGTCTGATTGGCTTTTGTGTTGAGTTTTGACATAATGAGCCAAATTCTGCAAAAAGTGTGTAAGCAATAGGCAAAAACTGTAAATATTGTAGCACAAAATAGGTGATACATGTTTCATTATGGTACTACATGTAAATACATCCCAGTAAAAGAACTGCAGAAGTAGAGAGAATACTACAGACACAGGGGAATCATTGAACAAAATCTGAAATATATTGATAAAAAAACAATACAGTACTGTAAAACATCAAATGCAGTGTTCCTCAACTTGCTTGCTTGTATTGTAAAAAGCTAAACATAGGAGTGATTACTGTACTTCTCACATTTTCATCAACTCTGTCTTGTGGTTTTGGCCACAGGTTCTCATCTACATCACAATGGATGTTTTCATTAGCCAAACATCTTGGAAAAAACCTTTGGCCATGGCGAATCCAGGCCTGACACTGGTCTGCTGTGATGTCATTGCATGCGTCATCCATGGCCTGGAGAAGAGTGACTTGTTCATGAGGGCGCCTATCATAAACCTTCCATCTCCATGTGAAGAAAAATTCCTCAATCGGGTTAAGGAAAGGAGAGTATGGGGGTAAATACAGGGTGGTAAATTGTGCACGGGCCTGAAACCATGCTTGCATCATATGAGTATGGTGGAACCTGACATTATCCCACATAATGACATAGGTCACGCCACCAGCTCTACAGGCCTGATCGAGCTCATCAAGGAAGGTTACAAGGGGACCATAGAAACGGTGTCTGATAAAGAATGATGATGAAATATTTCATCCATAGATAATGTAGTCTAATTGGTTCATGCTCCACGCTAATTGTGTCATGAACCCTGCGTCCTGAGTCTGTACCTGCCTGTGTTGCCGTTTTGCTGCTCTGAATCTCCTGTTTCCTGAAGGTTCCTGAACGCACCCTGTCCGGTTGCCGGGCGACGTTGCTAGGCGGGTGATCTCTCGATTACCCGCACCTGCTTCTCATCAGCTTCGGCACACCTGGTCCTGATCATCACCCCTTCATAAGCTCTGACCTGACATCCATTCCCTGCTGGATCGTTAGCCATGAACATCATTCTCCCGGGACCTTCACCCAACCCCTGCCTGGTTGTCAGCGGCTGCCGTGCCATCATTGGATCTGCCACTTCACCTCCACCAACTCATCTCCGCCGCCCGCTCCGTCTCCTGGATTACTCTGCATCTTTTTGAATCTGTTACAGTTTTTTACAATCACTTTGACACTAATTTCAGAACCTTGACGTCATTTTTCAAAACTCTAGACTCAAAACTCACAACCAATGATCAAAATGCACATTTTTCAAAACTCTAACACTTTTTTCAATTGCTTGGATACAATACACATAAAACTAAGATCATTTGTTCATTTAACAAAAGTCACCTGTTCAATATGACACAACTTAACATCAAAGTACTACTATTTCAAAAGGCAATTCACACATTACATTTCAGATGAGTGTCTACTCATTTCATTACAATTATCCAACTATCAATTGATACAACTGCTCAAAATGATAAGTAACTGTTGCATTACTCTTAATGCATAGTTGTATGGAAACAGACAAACAATATTCCATGTTTAGATCATGAAAGTTTCAAAGTAACGAGATTCATTGTCACCAATTAGAGTGGAGCATGAACCAATTAGACTACATTATCTATGGATGTAATATTTCATCATCATTCTTTATCAGACACCGTTTCTATGGTCCCCTTGTAACCTTCCTTGATGAGCTCGATCAGGCCTGTAGAGCTGGTGGCCTGACCTATGTCATTGTGTGTGATAATGTCAGGTTCCACCATGCTCATATCATGCAAGCATGGTTTCAGGCCCATGCACAATTGACCACCCAGTATTTACCCCCATACTCTCCTTTCCTTAACCCGATTAAGGAATATTTCTCCACATGGAGATGGAAGGTTTATGATAGGCGCCCTCATGAACAAGTCACTCTTCTCCAGGCCATGGATGACGCATGCAATGACATCACGGCAGACCAGTGTCAGGCCTGGATTCGCCATGGCCAAAGGTTTTTTCCAAGATATTTGGCTAATGAAAACATTCATTGTGATGTAGATGAGAACCTGTGGCCAAAACCATAAGACAGAGTTGATGAAAATGTAGAAGTACAGTAATCACTCCTATGTTTTGCTTTTTACAGTACAAGCAAGCAAGTTTATGTTTTACAGTACTGTATTGTTTTTCATCAATATATTTCAGATTTTGTTCAATGATTCCACTGTGTCTGTGGCATTCTCTCTACTACTGCAGTACTTTTACAGTGATGTATTTACATGTAGTACCATAATGAAACATGTATCACCTATTTTGTACTACAATATTTAATGATTGTACGAACAATGACACAGTGAAACTATTGGTTGCTTGTGTGTGGGTGATCTAAATTAACGTTTCATTGGTATTTCACAATACATTTGTATTTTGAATCAATGATTGTGCAAGTGTAAGATTTATTTAAAGATATGAATGCACAATGCAATGTTTTGAACATTGGACAGCCTGTGTTACAAGTGATGACCGTTTTGAGTTTTGTGTCTAGAGTTTTGAAAAATGACGTCAAGGTTCTGAAATTAGTGCCAAAGTGATTGTAAAAAACTGTAACAATCACCCATATTAGCAAACTTATTTCATTTCAAACATCACATTTCTCTAGTATAGGCGACGATATCAGCTAAATGCTTTTGATAAGTGATCGGTATGGTAGGTGTCGATCATTTCTGTTTTTCATCCCAGTTCTACTACTTACTGTGAGGATGCTATGAGGATTATTGTGTTTGTGTGTGTGTGTTTGTGTGTTTGTGTGTGTGTGTGTGTCTGTGTCTGAGTGTTTGTGTGTGTGTGCGTGTGTGTGACAAACCAGTATCTTTGATGAGGGGCCAGGTGCTGATCTGGCAAAGACCTCACCTCCAGCTTCACAACACCTCTGGAGGTCAGATTTAAACCCTGCAGGGTAAACACCGTGCTTTACATTTAACAGACACTCTTACCCAGGCTGACTTAAAGTTAATGGATGCATATATGTTTTGTGTAATTATTTTTTTCATACCTTCCCCCAGTGGGAATCGAACCCACAACCCTGGCATTGCAAACACCATGCTCTACCAACTGAGCTACATCCATGCCACAATTCAGACTACTGCCCATAATAATTCCTATCTAAACCTTTCGGCTTGTGAAACCCCCAGACAGAGGTGTGAAATTCCTCAACTTGAGGAGCTTCAAACATCAGAACAATGGCCTGACAACACCTGAGACATTTTTTAGGAAGATGGCATCTGCCATAGACAAGGGTGAAAATAAAAACAACATGCAGGTTTTCTTTTAAATGTGTTGTTTATTTTAAAGTGCAGATACCCAAAACTGAAATTTAAGTTGAACATGCAAGGCTAAATATATTACAAAATTACAGATGTACATTTTAAAAAGGGGTTTAAGGATATTTTTGAGTCCCATCAGCTATTGGTGATTTCGTGCTGACTGGCCTAGCTGTCAAGCCATTCCAAAATCTTATCCTTCTACACCAAAATATTTTCTTGACACTCCATAGTCAAACAACAGTTCTTCCTGTACCGGAATGTCTCGTTGGGCAATAAAAAGGATGCAATGGCCTAGGCGACAACACCTTGGGTGGGCAATTGTCTTCAAAATGAATGTTCATATATAACATGCCATTCCCCATGCATTATGCTGTTGGGTCAGGGAGGAGGGAGGTTGAAATGCTGGGGAAAAACATCTCCACAGAAGATCCACACAGCATTTAAACATTTCTCAAATGAAAGTAACAGCATTAGAATATATATAGGGTTGCCTAATCACACATTTGACATTTTGGAAGGATTTAACCTATTTGAAAAAAGTTGAAAGGCAACGTGGATCTACTGTGGAGTAGTTCTTCCCAGCACTTCAACCAAATCAGATTTATATTACATATTGCCTGGTGTGATTTAAAATGGAAAGAAAGCTCTAATCTTTACCCAAATGGTCTCAAATTAAAGGCCTGTTGGTAATTTCAGTGGAACCATCCAACCCAAGTAGCTATTCAACCTCAAAACTACCTGGTTTTGCTGTACATTCAAAACAGCAGTATAATGTGAAACTTCTTGTGGGCATTTAACAATGACAGAAAATCTTTTCCCAACTGGTCTCAAATGAGCTGTACTCTCAGGCCCATGTGATAAAGGGTTTTACTAGGTAGGGAGTGTAGAACAAGATGCATGGAGCTCCAGAGGTCACAAGGTCAATGTGGGCCTGCATGGATGTCAGCAGGGCATGAGGGAGAAACCCCCAAGTGAAAAGGTGTGTCTGTGTGAGTGAGTGAACCTGTCCTACAGGGGGCCAGAGCAGGCAGCCCCTTTCTCCTAGCCTGCTGCACCTCTGGATGACCAGGGAGTGAGCTGTACTCTCAGGCCCATGGGTGAGAGTGTTTTAATAGGCAGAGAGTGTTTAAATAAAGGCATGGAGGTCCATGGAGTGAGCTGTACTCTCAGACCCATGGGAGATGTCCTTTACTAGGCAGGGAGTGTAGAACAAGATGCATGGTGCTCCAGAGGTCACAAGGTCAATGTGGGCCTGCATGGATGTCAGCAAAAATACCTGTGGGAGTTTCAAAATGACAGAAAGCTCTAATCTTTTCCCAAATGGTCTCAAATTATAGGCCTGATCACCCTGGACTGATGCCTGTTGGTAATTTCAGTAGAACCAATCAACTCAAGTAGCTATTCAACCTCAAAATGACCTGGTTTTGCTGTACATTCAAAATAGCAGTATAGTGCAAAACTGCCTGTGTGCGTTTCAAAATGACAGAAAGCTCTAATCTTTTCCCAAATGGTCTCAAATTATAGGCCTGATCACCCTGGACCAATGGGAGAAGGCACAAGTGAATAGGTGTGTCTGTGTGAGTGAGTGAACCTGTCCACAGGGGGGCAGAGCAGGCAGCCCCTAGGAGCTGTTCTCCTAGTGAAAACCATCCGATTTCCAGGTGAACGGTTAAGGGGGGTTTGCCCCCCCCTTGGGGTCCCCCCCCCCAACCCGGCCATGGACCCCTAGCACGTCCATGTGTGAGTCAGGAGCCATCCCCTGGTTCTCCTAGTGAAAACCGTCCGATTACATGGTGAACGGTTAAGGGGGGTTTGCCCCCACCTTGGGGTCCCCCCCCCAACCCGGCCATGGGCACTCAGCACGCCCATGTTTGAGTCAGGAGCCACCCCCTTGTTCTCCTAGTGAAAACCATCCTAAAATGACAGGTGGCGGCCCCTTTTGGTCGAATCCGGGTGGGGGGGTTTGCCCCCCCCCTTGGGGTCCCCCCCCAACCCGGCCATTGGCACCCAGCACGCCCATTTGTGATTCAGGAGCCATCCCCTGGTTCTCCTAGTGAAAACCGTCCTAAAATGACAGGTGGCGGCCCCTTTTGGTCGAATCCGGGTGGGAGGTTTGCCCCCACTTGGGGTCTCCCCCCCAACCCGGCCATGGGCACCCAGCACGTCCATGTGTGAGTCAGGAGCCATCCCCTGTTTCTCATAGTGAAAACCGTCCTAAAATGACAGGTGGCGCCCCCTTGTGGACGATTCCGGGTGGGCCCCGCCCTTGGGGGTCTCCCCCAAGCCAGCCATGGGCACCAACCCGCCCATGTATGACTGAAGGAGCCCTACTCTAGTTTAATTAGTGAAATCCGTCCTAAAATGCGAATTCGCGCCACCCCATGGCTGAAAATCAGCTGGGGGGCAGTGCACCCACACCCCCACCACCCCCCACCCCCAACCCCCAAACCCCTTGGTGTCTCCACCAAGACAGACATGAGCACCCATCCTGGGCATGTGTGACTGAAGGAGCCCTTCTCTGGTTCTCCAAGTGAAATCCGTCCTAAAATGTGAAACGGCGCCACCCCATGGCCGAAAATCAACTGGGGGGCAGTGCACCCACACCCCACCCACCCCCATCCCCAACCCCCAAGCCCCTTGGTGTCTCCACCAAGACAGACATGAGCACCCATCCTGGGCATGTGTGACTGAAGGAGCCCTCCTCTGGTTCTCCTAGTGAAATCCGTCCTAAAATGCGAAATGGCGCCACCCCATGGCCGAAAATCAGCTGGGGGGCAGTGCACCCCCACCCCCAACACCCCCCATCCCCAACACACAAGCCCCTTGGGGTCTCCCCCAAGCTGGACATGAGCACCCATCCTGGGCATGTGTGACTGAAGGAGCCCTCCCCTGGTTCTCCTAGTGAAAACCGATGGGATATCATGTGGGGGTGTCTGACCCTCCACCCCAATCCGACCAAGTGCACCCATATCGGCCTTGTGTGTCTTAGGAGCCAGTCCCTGGTTCTCCTAGTGAAAACCGGAGGGTTACCATGTGGGGGTGTCTGACCCTCCACTCCAATCCGACCAAGAGCACCCATTTCGGCCTTGTGTGACTCAGGAGCCGGTCCCTGGTTCTCCTAGTGAAAACCGGAGGGTTACCATGTGGGTTGTCTGACCCTCCACCCCAATCCGACCAAGAGCACCCATTTCGGCCTTCTGTGACTCAGGAGCCGGTCCCTGGTTCTCATAGTGAAAACCGGAGGGTTACCATTTGGGGTGTCTGACCCTCCACCCCAATCCGACCAAGAGCACCCATTTCAGCCATGTGTGAGTCAGGAGCCATCCCCTCGTTCTCCTAGTGAAAACCATCCGATTTCCAGGTGAACGGTTAAGTGGGGTTTGCCCCCCCTTGGGGGTCCCCCCCCAACCCGGCCATGGACCCCCAGCACGCCCATGTGTGAGTCAGGAGCCATCCCCTGGTTCTCCTAGTGAAAACTGTCCTAAAATGACAGGTGGCGCCCCCTTGTGGTCGAATCCGGGTGGGGGGGTTTGCCCCCCCTTGGGGTCCCCCCCCAACCCGGCCATGGGCACCCAGCACGCCCATGTGTGAGTCAGGAGCCATCCCCTGGTTCTCCTAGTGAAAACCGTCCTAAAATGACAGGTGGTGCCCCCTTGTGGACGAATCCGGGTGGGGGGGGCCCCCCCTTGGGGGTCTCCCCCAAGCCAGCCATGGGCACCCAACCACCCATGTATGACTTAAGGAGCCCTACTCTAGTTTAATTAGTGAAATCTGTCCTAAAATGCGAATTGGCGCCACCCCATGGCCGAAAATCAGCTGGGGGGTAGTGCACCCCCAACCCAAACTCCCCCCACCCCCAAGCCCCTCGGGGTCTCCCCCAAGCCAGACATGAGCACCCATCCTGGGCATGTGTGACTGAAGGAGCCCTCCTCTGGTTCTCCTATTGAAATCCGTTCTAAAATGCGAAATGGCGCCACCCCATGGCCGAAAATCAGCTGGGGGGCAGTGCACCCCCACCCCCAACACCCCCCATCCCCAACACACAAGCCCCTTGGGGTCTCCCCCAAGCCGGACATGAGAACTCATCCTGGGCATGTGTGACTGAAGGAGCCCTCCCCTGGTTCTCCTAGTGAAAACCGTCGGGATACCATGTCCAATTGAAAGTGGGGTGTCTGACCCCCCACCCCAATCCGACCAAGAGCACCCATTTCGGCCTTGTGTGAGTCAGGAGCCGGTCCCTGGTTCTCCTAGTGAAAACCGGAGGGTTACCATGTGGGGTGTCTGACCCTCCACCCCAATCCGACCAAGAGCACCCATTTCGGCCATGTGTGAGTCAGGAGCCATCCCCTGGTTCTCCTAGTGAAAACCATCCGATTTCCAGGTGAACGGTTAAGTGGGGTTTGCCCCCCCTTGGGGGTCCCCCCCAACCCGGCCATGGACCCACAGCATGCCAATGTGTGAGTCAGGAGCCATCTCCTGGTTTTCCTAGTGAAAACCGTCCTAAAATGACAGGTGGCGCCCCCTTGTGGTCGATCCGGGTGGGGGGGGGGTTGCCCCCACCTTGGGGTCCCCCCCCAAACCGGCCATGGGCACCTAGCACGCCCATGTGTGAGTCAGGAGCCATCCCCTGGTTCTCCTAGTGAAAACTGTCCGATTACATGGTGAACGGTTAAGGGGGGTTGCCCCCCCCCTTGGGGTCCCCCCCCATCCCGGCCATGGACCCCCAGCACGCCCATGAGTGAATCAGGAGCCACCCCCTGGTTCTCCTAGTGAAAACCGTCCTATGAAGACAGGTGGCGCCCCCTTGTGGTCGAATCCGGGGGGGGGGGGTTTGCCCCCCCCTTGGGGTCCCCCCCCAACCCGGCCATGGGCACCCAGCACGTCCATGTGTGAGTCAGGAGCCATCCCCTGGTTCTCCTAGTGAAAACCGTCCTAAAATGACAGGTGGCGCCCCCTTGTAGACGAATCCGGGTGGGGGGGGGCCCCCCTTGGGGGTCTCGGGTCTCGCCCAAGCCAGCAATTGGCACCCACCCGCCCATGTATGACTGAAGGAGCCCTACTCTAGTTTATTAGTGAAATCCATCCTAAAATGCGAATTGGCGCCACCCCAAGGCCGAAAATCAGCTGGGGGGGTAGTGCACCCCCACCCCAAACACCCCACACCCCCAAGCCCCTCGGGGTCTCCCCCAAGCCAGACATGAGCACCCAATCTGGGCATGTGTGACTGAAGGAGCCCTCCTCTGGTTCTCCTAGTGAAAACCGTCCTAAAATGACAGGTGGCGCCCCCTTGTGGATGAATCCGGGTGGGGGGGGTTGGGGCCCCCCCTTGGGTTCTCCCCCAAGCCGGCCATGGGCACCCAGCACGTCCATGTGTGAGTCAGGAGCCATCCCCTGGTTCTCATAGTGTAAACCGTCCTAAAATGACAGGTGGCGCTCCCTTGTGGACGAATCCGGGTGGGTCCCCCCCTTGGGGGTCTCCCCCAAGCCTGCCATGAGCACCCACCCGCCCATGTATGACTGAAGGAGCCCTCATCTGGTTCTCCTAGTTAAATCAGTCCTAAAGTGAGAAATGGCACCAACCCATGGCCGAAAATCAGATGGGGGGCAGTGCCCCCCCCCCCCCCCCCCCCAACATTTATGAAACTGGTGAAGTCCCAGAAGTGGAGAGGATTGTACATTTCCAATGACCCTGTCAAAGGAAGACAGGTCAGGACAACACGGACATCAGCATCAAGCGTGTCTGTCAGAGTGCCAGGTCTCTCTCCATTCAGAGACATCAGTATCAAGCCTGTCTGTCAGAGTGCCAGGTCTCTCTCCATTCAGAGACATCAGTATCAAGCCTGTCTGTCAGAGTGCCAGGTCTCTCTCCATTCAGAGACATCAGTATCAAGCCTGTCTGTCAGAGTGCCAGGTCTCTCTCCATTCAGAGACATCAGTATCAAGCGTGTCTGTCAGAGTGCCAGGTCTCTCTCCATTCAGAGACATCAGTATCAAGCCTGTCTGTCAGAGTGCCAGGTCTCTCTCCATTCAGAGACATCAGCATCAAGCCTGTCTGTCAGAGTGCCAGGTCTCTCTCCATTCAGAGACATCAGTATCAAGCCTGTCTGTCAGAGTGCCAGGTCTCTCTCCATTCAGAGACATCAGTATCAAGCCTGTCTGTCAGAGTGCCAGGTCTCTCTCCATTCAGAGACATCAGTATCAAGCCTGTCTGTCAGAGTGCCAGGTCTCTCTCCATTCAGAGACATCAGTATCAAGCGTGTCTGTCAGAGTGCCAGATCTCTCTCCATTCAGAGACATCAGTATCAAGCCTGTCTGTCAGAGTGCCAGGTCTCTCTCCATTCAGAGACATCAATATCAAGCCTGTCTGTCAGAGTGCCAGGTCTCTCTCCATTCAGAGACATCAGTATCAAGCCTGTCTGTCAGTGTGCCAGGTCTCTCTCCATTCAGAGACATCAGCATCAAGCCTGTCTGTCAGAGTGCCAGGTCTCTCTCCATTCAGAGACATTAATATCAAGCCTGTCTGTCAGAGTGCCAGGTCTCTCTCCATTCAGAGACATCAGTATCAAGCGTGTCTGTCAGAGTGCCAGGTCTCTCTCCATTCAGAGACATCAGTATCAAGCCTGTCTGTCAGAGTGCCAGGTCTCTCTCCATTCAGAGACATCAGCATCAAGCCTGTTTGTCAGAGTGCCAGGTCTCTCTCCATTCAGAGACATCAGTATCAAGCGTGTCTGTCAGAGTGCCAGGTCTCTCTCCATTCAGAGACATCAGTATCAAGCCTGTCTGTCAGAGTGCCAGGTCTCTCTCCATTCAGAGACATCAGTATCAAGCCTGTCTGTCAGAGTGCCAGGTCTCTCTCCATTCAGAGACATCAGTATCAAGCCTGTCTGTCAGAGTGCCAGGTCTCTCTCCATTCAGAGACATCAGTATCAAGCCTGTCTGTCAGAGTGCCAGGTCTCTCTCCATTCAGAGATATCAGTATCAAGCGTGTCTGTCAGAGTGCCAGGTCTCTCTCCATTCAGAGACATCAGTATCAAGCCTGTCTGTCAGAGTGCCAGGTCTCTCTCCATTCAGAGACATCAGCATCAAGCCTGTCTGTCAGAGTGCCAGGTCTCTCTCCATTCAGAGACATCAATATCAAGCCTGTCTGTCAGAGTGCCAGGTCTCTCTCCATTCAGAGACATCAGTATCAAGCCTGTCTGTCAGTGTGCCAGGTCTCTCTCCATTCAGAGACATCAGTATCAAGCCTGTCTGTCAGAGTGCCAGGTCTCTCTCCATTCAGAGACATCAGTATCAAGCCTGTCTGTCAGAGTGCCAGGTCTCTCTCCATTCAGAGACATCAGCATCAAGCCTGTCTGTCAGAGTGCCAGGTCTCTCTCCATTCAGAGACATCAGTATCAAGCCTGTCTGTCAGAGTGCCATGTCTCTCTCCATTCAGAGACATCAGTATCAAGCCTGTCTGTCAGAGTGCCAGGTGTCTCTCCATTCAGAAACATCAGTATCAAGCCTGTCTGTCAGAGTGCCATGTCTCTCTCCATTCAGAGACATCAGTATCAAGCCTGTCTGTCAGAGTGCCAGGTCTCTCTCCATTCAGAGACATCAGTATCAAGCGTGTCTGTCAGAGTGCCAGGTCTCTCTCCATTCAGAGACATCAGTATCAAGCCTGTCTGTCAGAGTGCCAGGTCTCTCTCCATTCAGAGACATCAGCATCAAGCCTGTCTGTCAGAGTGCCAGGTCTCTCTCCATTCAGAGACATCAATATCAAGCCTGTCTGTCAGAGTGCCAGGTCTCTCTCCATTCAGAGACATCAGTATCAAGCCTGTCTGTCAGTGTGCCAGGTCTCTCTCCATTCAGAGACATCAGCATCAAGCCTGTCTGTCAGAGTGCCAGGTCTCTCTCCATTCAGAGACATCAATATCAAGCCTGTCTGTCAGAGTGCCAGGTCTCTCTCCATTCAGAGACATCAGTATCAAGCCTGTCTGTCAGTGTGCCAGGTCTCTCTCCATTCAGAGACATCAGCATCAAGCCTGTCTGTCAGAGTGCCAGGTCTCTCTCCATTCAGAGACATCAGTATCAAGCCTGTCTGTCAGAGTGCCATGTCTCTCTCCATTCAGAGACATCAGTATCAAGCCTGTCTGTCAGTGTGCCAGGTCTCTCTCCATTCAGAGACATCAGTATCAAGCCTGTCTGTCAGAGTGCCAGGTCTCTCTCCATTCAGAGACATCAGTATCAAGCCTGTCTGTCAGAGTGCCAGGTCTCTCTCCATTCAGAGACATCAGCATCAAGCCTGTCTGTCAGAGTGCCAGGTCTCTCTCCATTCAGAGACATCAGTATCAAGCCTGTCTGTCAGAGTGCCAGGTCTCTCTCCATTCAGAGACATCAGTATCAAGCCTGTCTGTCAGAGTGCCAGGTCTCTCTCCATTCAGAGACATCAGTATCAAGCCTGTCTGTCAGAGTGCCAGGTCTCTCTCCATTCAGAGACATCAGTATCAAGCGTGTCTGTCAGAGTGCCAGATCTCTCTCCATTCAGAGACATCAGTATCAAGCCTGTCTGTCAGAGTGCCAGGTCTCTCTCCATTCAGAGACATCAATATCAAGCCTGTCTGTCAGAGTGCCAGGTCTCTCTCCATTCAGAGACATCAGTATCAAGCCTGTCTGTCAGTGTGCCAGGTCTCTCTCCATTCAGAGACATCAGCATCAAGCCTGTCTGTCAGAGTGCCAGGTCTCTCTCCATTCAGAGACATTAATATCAAGCCTGTCTGTCAGAGTGCCAGGTCTCTCTCCATTCAGAGACATCAGTATCAAGCGTGTCTGTCAGAGTGCCAGGTCTCTCTCCATTCAGAGACATCAGTATCAAGCCTGTCTGTCAGAGTGCCAGGTCTCTCTCCATTCAGAGACATCAGCATCAAGCCTGTTTGTCAGAGTGCCAGGTCTCTCTCCATTCAGAGACATCAGTATCAAGCGTGTCTGTCAGAGTGCCAGGTCTCTCTCCATTCAGAGACATCAGTATCAAGCCTGTCTGTCAGAGTGCCAGGTCTCTCTCCATTCAGAGACATCAGTATCAAGCCTGTCTGTCAGAGTGCCAGGTCTCTCTCCATTCAGAGACATCAGTATCAAGCCTGTCTGTCAGAGTGCCAGGTCTCTCTCCATTCAGAGACATCAGTATCAAGCCTGTCTGTCAGAGTGCCAGGTCTCTCTCCATTCAGAGATATCAGTATCAAGCGTGTCTGTCAGAGTGCCAGGTCTCTCTCCATTCAGAGACATCAGTATCAAGCCTGTCTGTCAGAGTGCCAGGTCTCTCTCCATTCAGAGACATCAGCATCAAGCCTGTCTGTCAGAGTGCCAGGTCTCTCTCCATTCAGAGACATCAATATCAAGCCTGTCTGTCAGAGTGCCAGGTCTCTCTCCATTCAGAGACATCAGTATCAAGCCTGTCTGTCAGTGTGCCAGGTCTCTCTCCATTCAGAGACATCAGTATCAAGCCTGTCTGTCAGAGTGCCAGGTCTCTCTCCATTCAGAGACATCAGTATCAAGCCTGTCTGTCAGAGTGCCAGGTCTCTCTCCATTCAGAGACATCAGCATCAAGCCTGTCTGTCAGAGTGCCAGGTCTCTCTCCATTCAGAGACATCAGTATCAAGCCTGTCTGTCAGAGTGCCATGTCTCTCTCCATTCAGAGACATCAGTATCAAGCCTGTCTGTCAGAGTGCCAGGTGTCTCTCCATTCAGAAACATCAGTATCAAGCCTGTCTGTCAGAGTGCCATGTCTCTCTCCATTCAGAGACATCAGTATCAAGCCTGTCTGTCAGAGTGCCAGGTCTCTCTCCATTCAGAGACATCAGTATCAAGCCTGTCTGTCAGAGTGCCAGGTCTCTCTCCATTCAGAGACATCAGTATCAAGCGTGTCTGTCAGAGTGCCAGGTCTCTCTCCATTCAGAGACATCAGTATCAAGCCTGTCTGTCAGAGTGCCAGGTCTCTCTCCATTCAGAGACATCAGCATCAAGCCTGTCTGTCAGAGTGCCAGGTCTCTCTCCATTCAGAGACATCAATATCAAGCCTGTCTGTCAGAGTGCCAGGTCTCTCTCCATTCAGAGACATCAGTATCAAGCCTGTCTGTCAGTGTGCCAGGTCTCTCTCCATTCAGAGACATCAGCATCAAGCCTGTCTGTCAGAGTGCCAGGTCTCTCTCCATTCAGAGACATCAATATCAAGCCTGTCTGTCAGAGTGCCAGGTCTCTCTCCATTCAGAGACATCAGTATCAAGCCTGTCTGTCAGTGTGCCAGGTCTCTCTCCATTCAGAGACATCAGCATCAAGCCTGTCTGTCAGAGTGCCAGGTCTCTCTCCATTCAGAGACATCAGTATCAAGCCTGTCTGTCAGAGTGCCATGTCTCTCTCCATTCAGAGACATCAGTATCAAGCCTGTCTGTCAGTGTGCCAGGTCTCTCTCCATTCAGAGACATCAGTATCAAGCCTGTCTTTCAGAGTGCCAGGTCTCTCTCCATTCAGAGACATCAGTATCAAGCCTGTCTGACAGAGTGCCAGGTCTCTCTCCATTCAGAGACATCAGTATCAAGCCTGTCTGTCAGAGTGCCAGGTCTCTCTCCATTCAGAGACATCAGTATCAAGCCTGTCTGTCAGAGTGCCAGGTCTCTCTCCATTCAGAGACATCAGTATCAAGCCTGTCTGTCAGAGTGCCAGGTCTCTCTCCATTCAGAGACATCAGTATCAAGCGTGTCTGTCAGAGTGCCAGGTCTCTCTCCATTCAGAGACATCAGTATCAAGCCTGTCTGTCAGAGTGCCAGGTCTCTCTCCATTCAGAGACATCAGTATCAAGCGTGTCTGTCAGAGTGCCAGGTCTCTCTCCATTCAGAGACATCAGTATCAAGCCTGTCTGTCAGAGTGCCAGGTCTCTCTCCATTCAGAGACATCAGCATCAAGCCTGTCTGTCAGAGTGCCAGGTCTCTCTCCATTCAGAGACATCAATATCAAGCCTGTCTGTCAGAGTGCCAGGTCTCTCTCCATTCAGAGACATCAGTATCAAGCCTGTCTGTAAGTGTGCCAGGTCTCTCTCCATTCAGAGACATCAGTATCAAGCCTGTCTGTCAGAGTGCCAGGTCTCTCTCCATTCAGAGACATCAGCATCAAGCCTGTCTGTCAGAGTGCCAGGTGTCTCTCCATTCAGAGACATCAGTATCAAGCCTGTCTGTCAGAGTGCCAGGTCTCTCTCCATTCAGAGACATCAGTATCAAGCCTGTCTGTCAGTGTGCCAGGTCTCTCTCCATTCAGAGACATCAGCATCAAGCCTGTCTGTCAGAGTGCCAGGTCTCTCTCCATTCAGAGACATCAGTATCAAGCCTGTCTGTCAGAGTGCCATGTCTCTCTCCATTCAGAGACATCAGTATCAAGCCTGTCTGTCAGAGTGCCAGGTGTCTCTCCATTCAGAGACATCAGTATCAAGCCTGTCTGTCAGAGTGCCATGTCTCTCTCCATTCAGAGACATCAGTATCAAGCCTGTCTGTCAGAGTGCCAGGTCTCTCTCCATTCAGAGACATCAGTATCAAGCCTGTCTGTCAGAGTGCCAGGTCTCTCTCCATTCAGAGACATCAGTATCAAGCGTGTCTGTCAGAGTGCCAGGTCTCTCTACATTCAGAGACATCAGTATCAAGCCTGTCTGTCAGAGTGCCAGGTCTCTCTCCATTCAGAGACATCAGCATCAAGCCTGTCTGTCAGAGTGCCAGGTCTCTCTCCATTCAGAGACATCAATATCAAGCCTGTCTGTCAGAGTGCCAGGTCTCTCTCCATTCAGAGACATCAGTATCAAGCCTGTCTGTCAGTGTGCCAGGTCTCTCTCCATTCAGAGACATCAGCATCAAGCCTGTCTGTCAGAGTGCCAGGTCTCTCTCCATTCAGAGACATCAATATCAAGCCTGTCTGTCAGAGTGCCAGGTCTCTCTCCATTCAGAGACATCAGTATCAAGCCTGTCTGTCAGTGTGCCAGGTCTCTCTCCATTCAGAGACATCAGCATCAAGCCTGTCTGTCAGAGTGCCAGGTCTCTCTCCATTCAGAGACATCAGTATCAAGCCTGTCTGTCAGAGTGCCATGTCTCTCTCCATTCAGAGACATCAGTATCAAGCCTGTCTGTCAGTGTGCCAGGTCTCTCTCCATTCAGAGACATCAGTATCAAGCCTGTCTGTCAGAGTGCCAGGTCTCTCTCCATTCAGAAACATCAGTATCAAGCCTGTCTGACAGAGTGCCAGGTCTCTCTCCATTCAGAGACATCAGTATCAAGCCTGTCTGTCAGAGTGCCAGGTCTCTCTCCATTCAGAGACATCAGTATCAAGCCTGTCTGTAAGTGTGCCAGGTCTCTCTCCATTCAGAGACATCAGTATCAAGCCTGTCTGTCAGAGTGCCAGGTCTCTCTCCATTCAGAGACATCAGCATCAAGCCTGTCTGTCAGAGTGCCAGGTGTCTCTCCATTCAGAGACATCAGTATCAAGCCTGTCTGTCAGAGTGCCAGGTCTCTCTCCATTCAGAGACATCAGTATCAAGCCTGTCTGTCAGTGTGCCAGGTCTCTCTCCATTCAGAGACATCAGCATCAAGCCTGTCTGTCAGAGTGCCAGGTCTCTCTCCATTCAGAGACATCAGTATCAAGCCTGTCTGTCAGAGTGCCATGTCTCTCTCCATTCAGAGACATCAGTATCAAGCCTGTCTGTCAGAGTGCCAGGTGTCTCTCCATTCAGAGACATCAGTATCAAGCCTGTCTGTCAGAGTGCCATGTCTCTCTCCATTCAGAGACATCAGTATCAAGCCTGTCTGTCAGAGTGCCAGGTCTCTCTCCATTCAGAGACATCAGTATCAAGCCTGTCTGTCAGAGTGCCAGGTCTCTCTCCATTCAGAGACATCAGTATCAAGCGTGTCTGTCAGAGTGCCAGGTCTCTCTACATTCAGAGACATCAGTATCAAGCCTGTCTGTCAGAGTGCCAGGTCTCTCTCCATTCAGAGACATCAGCATCAAGCCTGTCTGTCAGAGTGCCAGGTCTCTCTCCATTCAGAGAC
>NW_028160003.1:80000-87500 GCF_964263955.1 Coregonus lavaretus
TGGAGGCATGGAGGTCGGGGACGCCCATGCAGTGAGCTGCAGTCTCAGTCCGAGTGAGAGATGGTTTGAGCGGACACGGAGTGTGGGCCTGGAGGCATGGAGGTCGGGGAGGCCCATGCAGTGAGCTGCAGTCTCAGTCCGAGTGAGAGATGGTTTGAGCGGACACAGAGTGTGGGCCTGGAGGCATGGAGGTCGGGGACGCCCATGCAGTGAGCTGCAGTCTCAGTCCGAGTGAGAGATGGTTTGAGCGGACACGGAGTGTGGGCCTGGAGGCATGGAGGTCGGGGACGCCCATGCAGTGAGCTGCAGTCTCAGTCCGAGTGAGAGATGGTTTGAGCGGACACGGAGTGTGGGCCTGGAGGCATGGAGGTCGGGGACGCCCATGCAGTGAGCTGCAGTCTCAGTCCGAGTGAGAGATGGTTTGAGCGGGCAGGGAGTGTGGGCTTGGTGGTCGTGGTTCTGGAGCCCAGGCCATCCAGGGAGTGAGCTGCAGTCTGAGGCCGAGTGAGAGAGGGTTTGAGTGGGCAGGGAGTGTGGGCTTGGTGGTCGTGGTTCTGGAGCCCAGGCCATCCAGGGAGTGAGCTGCAGTCTGAGGCCGAGTGAGAGAGGGTTTGAGTGGGCAGGGAGTGTGGGCTTGGTGGTCGTGGTTCTGGAGCCCAGGCCATCCAGGGAGTGAGCTGCAGTCTGAGGCCGAGTGAGAGAGGGTTTGAGTGGGCAGGGAGTGTGGGCTTGGTGGTCGTGGTTCTGGAGCCCAGGCCATCCAGGGAGTGAGCTGCAGTCTCAGGCCGAGTGAGAGAGGGTTTCACTGGGCATGGAGTGTAGAGATGGAGGCAATGAGCTCCAGAGGTCACAAAGGTCAATGTGGGCCTGCATGGCTGTCAGCAGGGCCACAGAGAGAAGGCCCAAGTGAATAGGTGTGTCTGTGTGAGTGAGTGAACCTGTCTCATAGGGGGGCAGAGCAGGCATCCCCTTTGGGGGCTGTCTGCTCTGTCCCCCTTTTTTTTTGGCCTCCTATACCTCTGGAGGTCAAGGGAGTAAGCTGTACTCTCAAGCCCATGTGAGAGAGGCTTTTAATGGGAAGAGAGAGTTTAAAAAGAGGCATGGAGCTCCAGAGGTCACAAAGGTCAATGTGGGCCTGCATGGATGTCAGCAGGGCATGAGGGAGAAGGCCCAAGTGAATAGGTGTGTCTGTGTGAGTGAGTGAACCTGTCTCATAGGGGGGCAGAGCAGGCATCCCCTTTGGGGGCTGTCTGCTCTGTCCCCCTTTTTTTTTGGCCTCCTATACCTCTGGAGGTCAAGGGAGTAAGCTGTACTCTCAAGCCCATGGGAGAGAGGGTTTTAATAGGGAGAGAGTGATTAAAAAGAGGCATGGTGCTCCAGGGGAGTGAGCTGTACTCTCATGCCCATGGGAGATGCCCTTTACTAGGCAGGGAGTTTAGAACAAGGTGCATGGAGCTCCAGAGGTCACAAAGGTCAATGTGGGCCTGCATGGATGTCAGCAGGGCATGAGGGAGAAGGCCCAAGTGAATAGGTTTGTCTGTGTGTGTCTGTGTGAGTGAGTGAGTGAGTGTGTGTGTGAACCTTTCCCACAGGAGGGCAGCACTGTGCAGGCAGCTCCAATGGAGGCTGGCTGCTCTGTGCCCATGTATTATTTGTTCTCTCTCTCTCTCTCTCCCCTTTCTTCTGGCCTGCTGGGTCACTTTTGTGTGTGGAGGGCTGGACTCTGTCTCACCCATCCCAGCCATGGGCACCCAGAATGCCCATGTGTGAGTCAGGAGCCCTCCCCTGGTTCTCCTAGTGAAAATGACCTGTGGCGCCCCCCTGTGGATGGATCTTGGTGGGGGTGCTTGGACCCCTTCTTGGGGTCCCCCCCAAGCCAGCCATGCCGACCAAGGGCACCCAAAACCCCCATGTGTGAGTGAAAAGCCTCCCCTGGGTCCCCATAGTGAAATCCGGCCTAAAGTGACCTGTGGCGCCCCCCTGTGGATGGATCCGGCTGTGGGGTCTTGGACCCCTTCTTGGGGTCCCCCCCAAGCCAGCCATGCCGACCAAGGGCACCCAAAACCCCCATGTGTGAGTGAAAAGCCTCCCCTGGGTCCCCATAGTGAAATCCGGCCTAAAGTGACCTGTGGCGCCCCCCTGTGGATGGATCCGGCTGTGGGGTCTTGGACCCCTTCTTGGGGTCCCCCCCAAGCCATCCATGCCGGCCATGGGCACCCAAAACCCCCATGTGTGAGTGAACAGCCTCCCCTGGGTACCCATAGTGAAATCAGGCTTAAAGTGACCTGTGGCGCCCCCCTGTGGATGGATCTTGGTGGGGGTGCTTGGACCCCTTCTTGGGGTCTCCTCCAAGCCAGCCATGCCGACCATGGGCACCCAAAACCCCCATGTGTGAGTGAACAGCCTCCCCAGTGTACCCATAGTGAAATCAGGCTTAAAGTGACCTGTGGCGCCCCCCTGTGGATGGATCTTGGTGGGGGTGCTTGGACCCCTTCTTGGGGTCTCCCCCAAGCCAGCCATGCCGACCAAGGGCACCCAAAACCCCCATGTGTGAGTGAACAGCCTCCCCAGTGTCCCCCCAGTGAAATCAGGCCTAAAGTGACCTGTGGCGCCCCCCTGTGGATGGATTCGGCTGTGGGTGCTTGGACCCCTTCTTGGGGTCTCCCCCAAGCCAGCCATGCCGACCAAGGGCACCCAAAACCCCCATGTGTGAGTGAACAGCCTCCCCTGGGTCCCCATAGTGAAATCCGGCCTAAAGTGACCTGTGGCGCCCCCCTGTGGATGGATCCGGCTGTGGGGTCTTGGACCCCTTCTTGGGGTCCCCCCCAAGCCATCCATGCCGGCCATGGGCACCCAAAACCCCCATGTGTGAGTGAACAGCCTCCCCTGGGTACCCATAGTGAAATCAGGCTTAAAGTGACCTGTGGCGCCCCCCTGTGGATGGATCTTGGTGGGGGTGCTTGGACCCCTTCTTGGGGTCTCCTCCAAGCCAGCCATGCCGACCATGGGCACCCAAAACCCCCATGTGTGAGTGAACAGCCTCCCCAGTGTACCCATAGTGAAATCAGGCTTAAAGTGACCTGTGGCGCCCCCCTGTGGATGGATCTTGGTGGGGGTGCTTGGACCCCTTCTTGGGGTCTCCCCCAAGCCAGCCATGCCGACCAAGGGCACCCAAAACCCCCATGTGTGAGTGAACAGCCTCCCCAGTGTCCCCCCAGTGAAATCAGGCCTAAAGTGACCTGTGGCGCCCCCCTGTGGATGGATTCGGCTGTGGGTGCTTGGACCCCTTCTTGGGGTCTCCCCCAAGCCAGCCATGCCGACCAAGGGCACCCAAAACCCCCATGTGTGAGTGAACAGCCTCCCCTGGGTCCCCATAGTGAAATCCGGCCTAAAGTGACCTGTGGCGCCCCCCTGTGGATGGATCCGGCTGTGGGGTCTTGGACCCCTTCTTGGGGTCCCCCCCAAGCCATCCATGCCGGCCATGGGCACCCAAAACCCCCATGTGTGAGTGAACAGCCTCCCCTGGGTACCCATAGTGAAATCAGGCTTAAAGTGACCTGTGGCGCCCCCCTGTGGATGGATCTTGGTGGGGGTGCTTGGACCCCTTCTTGGGGTCTCCTCCAAGCCAGCCATGCCGACCATGGGCACCCAAAACCCCCATGTGTGAGTGAACAGCCTCCCCAGTGTACCCATAGTGAAATCAGGCTTAAAGTGACCTGTGGCGCCCCCCTGTGGATGGATCTTGGTGGGGGTGCTTGGACCCCTTCTTGGGGTCTCCCCCAAGCCAGCCATGCCGACCAAGGGCACCCAAAACCCCCATGTGTGAGTGAACAGCCTCCCCAGTGTCCCCCCAGTGAAATCAGGCCTAAAGTGACCTGTGGCGCCCCCCTGTGGATGGATTCGGCTGTGGGTGCTTGGACCCCTTCTTGGGGTCTCCCCCAAGCCAGCCATGCCGACCAAGGGCACCCAAAACCCCCATGTGTGAGTGAACAGCCTCCCCTGGGTACCCATAGTGAAATCAGGCTTAAAGTGACCTGTGGCGCCCCCCTGTGGATGGATCCGGGTGTGGGGTCTTGGACCCCCCCTTGGGGTCACCCCCAAGCCGGCCAAGGGCACCCAAAACCCCCATGTGTGAGGTAAGAGCCTCCCCTGGTTCTCCTAGTGTCCGCCGGCGGTTTACCATATGGGGGTGTCTGACCACCACCCCAATCCGAGAAAAGTGCATCAAAATCGGCCTCCGTGAGCCAGGAGTCGGTCCCTGGTTCTCATAGTGTCAACCGGATGATTTCCATATGGGGGTGTCTGACCACCACCCCAATCCGAGAAAAGTGCAACAAAATCGGCCTCCGTGAGCCAGGAGTCGGTCCCTGGTTCTCCTGGTGTCCGCCGGCGGTTATCCATATGGGGGTGTCTGACCACCACCCCAATCCGAGAAAAGTGCATCAAAATCGGCCTCCGTGAGCCAGGAGTCGGTCCCTGGTTCTCATAGTGTCAACCGGATGGTTTCCATATGGGGGTGTCTGACCACCAACCCAATCCGAGAAAAGTGCATCAAAATCGGCCTTCCGGGAGCCAGGAGTCGGTCCCTGGTTCTCCTGTTGTCAACCGGATGGTTTCCATATGGGGGTGTCTGACCACCAACCCAATCCGAGAAAAGTGCATCAAAATCGGCCTTCCGGGAGCCAGGAGTCGGTCCCTGGTTCTCCTGTTGTCAACCGGATGATTTCCATATGGGGGTGTCTGACCACCAACCCAATCCGAGAAAAGTGCATCAAAATCGGCCTTCCGGGAGCCAGGAGTCGGTCCCTGGTTCTCCTGGTGTCAACCGGATGGTTTCCATATGGGGGTGTCTGACCACCAACCCAATCCGAGAAAAGTGCATCAAAATCGGCCTTCCGGGAGCCAGGAGTCGGTCCCTGGTTCTCATAGTGTCAACCGGATGATTTCCATATGGGGGTGTCTGACCACCAACCCAATCCGAGAAAAGTGCATCAAAATCGGCCTTCCGGGAGCCAGGAGTCGGTCCCTGGTTCTCCTGGTGTCAACCGGATGGTTTCCATATGGGGGTGTCTGACCACCAACCCAATCCGAGAAAAGTGCATCAAAATCGGCCTTCCGGGAGCCAGGAGTCGGTCCCTGGTTCTCATAGTGTCAACCGGATGATTTCCATATGGGGGTGTCTGACCACCAACCCAATCCGAGAAAAGTGCATCAAAATCGGCCTTCCGGGAGCCAGGAGTCGGTCCCTGGTTCTCATAGTGTCAACCGGATGATTTCCATATGGGGGTGTCTGACCACCAACCCAATCCGAGAAAAGTGCATCAAAATCGGCCTTCCGGGAGCCAGGAGTCGGTCCCTGGTTCTCATAGTGTCAACCGGATGGTTTCCATATGGGGGTGTCTGACCACCAACCCAATCCGAGAAAAGTGCATCAAAATCGGCCTTCCGGGAGCCAGGAGTCGGTCCCTGGTTCTCCTGGTGTCAACCGGATGGTTTCCATATGGGGGTGTCTGACCACCAACCCAATCCGAGAAAAGTGCATCAAAATCGGCCTTCCGGGAGCCAGGAGTCGGTCCCTGGTTCTCATAGTGTCAACCGGATGATTTCCATATGGGGGTGTCTGACCACCAACCCAATCCGAGAAAAGTGCATCAAAATCGGCCTTCCGGGAGCCAGGAGTCGGTCCCTGGTTCTCATAGTGTCAACCGGATGGTTTCCATATGGGGGTGTCTGACCACCAACCCAATCCGAGAAAAGTGCATCAAAATCGGCCTTCCGGGAGCCAGGAGTCGGTCCCTGGTTCTCATAGTGTCAACCGGATGATTTCCATATGGGGGTGTCTGACCACCAACCCAATCCGAGAAAAGTGCATCAAAATCGGCCTTCCGGGAGCCAGGAGTCGGTCCCTGGTTCTCCTGGTGTCAACCGGATGGTTTCCATATGGGGGTGTCTGACCACCAACCCAATCCGAGAAAAGTGCATCAAAATCGGCCTTCCGGGAGCCAGGAGTCGGTCCCTGGTTCTCATAGTGTCAACCGGATGGTTTCCATATGGGGGTGTCTGACCACCAACCCAATCCGAGAAAAGTGCATCAAAATCGGCCTTCCGGGAGCCAGGAGTCGGTCCCTGGTTCTCATAGTGTCAACCGGATGATTTCCATATGGGGGTGTCTGACCACCAACCCAATCCGAGAAAAGTGCATCAAAATCGGCCTTCCGGGAGCCAGGAGTCGGTCCCTGGTTCTCATAGTGTCAACCGGATGATTTCCATATGGGGGTGTCTGACCACCAACCCAATCCGAGAAAAGTGCATCAAAATCGGCCTTCCGGGAGCCAGGAGTCGGTCCCTGGTTCTCATAGTGTCAACCGGATGATTTCCATATGGGGGTGTCTGACCACCAACCCAATCCGAGAAAAGTGCATCAAAATCGGCCTTCCGGGAGCCAGGAGTCGGTCCCTGGTTCTCATAGTGTCAACCGGATGATTTCCATATGGGGGTGTCTGACCACCAACCCAATCCGAGAAAAGTGCATCAAAATCGGCCTTCCGGGAGCCAGGAGTCGGTCCCTGGTTCTCATAGTGTCAACCGGATGATTTCCATATGGGGGTGTCTGACCACCAACCCAATCCGAGAAAAGTGCATCAAAATCGGCCTTCCGGGAGCCAGGAGTCGGTCCCTGGTTCTCCTGGTGTCAACCGGATGGTTTCCATATGGGGGTGTCTGACCACCAACCCAATCCGAGAAAAGTGCATCAAAATCGGCCTTCCGGGAGCCAGGAGTCGGTCCCTGGTTCTCATAGTGTCAACCGGATGATTTCCATATGGGGGTGTCTGACCACCAACCCAATCCGAGAAAAGTGCATCAAAATCGGCCTTCCGGGAGCCAGGAGTCGGTCCCTGGTTCTCCTGGTGTCCGCCGGCGGTTATCCATATGGGGGTGTCTGACCACCAACCCAATCCGAGAAAAGTGCATCAAAATCGGCCTTCCGTGAGGCAGGAGTCGGTCCCTGGTTCTCCTGTTGTCAACCGGATGATTTCCATATGGGGGTGTCTGACCACCACCCCAATCCGAAAAAAGTGCATCAAATCGGCCTTCCGTGAGCCAGGAGTCGGTCCCTGGTTCTCCTGGTGTCCGCCGGCGGACAACCATGTTGGGGTGTCTGACCCACAACCCAATCCGACCAAGTGCACCCAAATCGGCCTTCCGTGAGCCAGGAGTCGGTCTCTGGTTCTCCCATCGACCGCCGGCGGTCTTCCATGTGGGGGTGTCTGACCCACAACCCAATCCGACCAAGAGCACCCATGTCGGCCTTGTGTGAGTCAGGAGCCGTTCCCCCTGGTTCTCATTTGGGTTACCATGCACGAAGGGACATAGTGCAATTTCGGCCGATTTTTCCGATTTTTTCAAATAATGTTTAAAAATACTTCCCGATGAGCTAGAGGTCCCAAATTTGGTCTATTATCCTCTTTTATGATGAACTTCCATTACCTAAAAGGGTTT